>NW_005199785.1:4782-9841 GCF_000372725.1 Emiliania huxleyi CCMP1516
GGGGGGGGGGGGGCGTTGCAGTGGCGAGGGTTCTTGCTGCCCCGTTTTGCATATGCTTCGGGTCCCCAGTGTGGGTTCGCACATGCACACCTGATGTGCAATCGTGCCGAGCCTGGTCGGGGCGACCTAAGGCAAAGCAAGGGAAAGTGGACGTCTCCGCACGCTGACGCCCGCCATGCCGCTAGTGCCTCTTGCAGTTCTGTGTTCGTGTGTGCGTATGGTCGGCGACCTGGCGCCCTCCGCTGAGGGAACCACCGCCGTCTGCTCCCGGCCCTCCAGCATCGCCGGCCCGGCGCTGCGCAACCCCGAGACCGGTCGCGAGCCGCAGAGCGACGGAGGTCGCGAGACTTGCGTCGCGGCGCTCTGCGACGGGGCGTGCGGTGCGGGCGAAGGCGCGTCTCCGCCAAGGCTCGGCTGCCGCCTCCACTCCTCCGCTGCGGCCTCGAGCTCTGCCAAACGCGAGGCCAGCGCGTCCCGAAGCGAGTCCGCGCTCGACAGCTCCGCGACCAACGCGTCGGCCCTCGCCACCGCCTCCGCAGCCTGAGATCACAAGTCACGAAGCTCCCGTGGCGTGGCAAGTAGTGCGGGGCTGAGGCGTGGCGATCCGGAGGTGTGTGTCGCGGAGGCGGAGGCGAGAGGTGGTGGCTGCGGTTGTGGTGTGCTGCACCTGTCGGTTCGATTCGGCCGCCGCGCCCCTCTCCGCCTCGGCAGACTCCCTGGCCTCTCTCACCTCCGTCTCCAACGCGTACTTGTCCTGGTACAAGGTGGCGTTCGCAGCCTCGAGCGCCTTGGCCTGCGCCTCCAGCTGCTCGGCGACGGATGCCGCGCGCACCGCCTCCTCACGCAACATCGACTCGTACCGATTACGCTCGGCGGACGCCTAAGAGAGGGGAGCGTTGAACCATGAGCTATTGTTCTCCTCGGAGCTGGGTACGCGCTGCGACGAGCAAAGAAGCGGGTGACTAGAGGTCCATGGATGCTCGAGTGATCTCAGGCAATCTCGGGGCAATCGCACCGCGGCACGCAGCTGCTGTAGCTCCCCCTCGACCTCGATCAACCGCCTGCTCGCTGCCTCCGCCACCCCCGCCGCGTCGCGCGCCTCGTGACTGCACCGTGTGTCCGCCTACGCCGCACACGGGGTGCGTCATCGACGTGTCGTGCACCGGATGGTCAGCAGCGCGCGCCGGCCTCTTGCAGCAGCTCTGCCCGCTGCTGTCGCAGCCTCTCCTCGTGCCGGGCCTGCAGCGAGACCACACGCGCCTCCCACGCCCGCGCCCGCCGCTGCACCTCGGCCGCCTCTGCCCCGCGCGACGCGCAGGCGTCCGCAAGCTCGACCTCTGTACCGTCCAGCTCGTCGCCGAGCAAGGCCGCCTCCAAGGCGGATCTCGCCACCTCCGACTTCAGCTCCTTGCAGTGGGCCTCCGCTGCGGCACAGTACCTGTGAACGGGGTACAGAGTCAGCAGGAGCGCGGCTGGAGAACGTGGACCGTACAGCTAGACTTGGCTCCGCAAGCCCAACATCCCGACCTCCGCTCATTTTCTGTGCATATCTAAGATCTCAGCCAATCTCGGCCAGCCTCGGCCAGCCTCGGCCAATCTCCGCTCACCGGTCAAATTCGACCTCCATCTCGAGGAGCTCCGCCTCGTAGGATGCGCGGATGGCGGCTTCACTCGAGCCATCCTGAGGGAATGCTGGCTCCCGCGCGGCCGCCGATGTCGCCGACCCGCCCCTCTCTTGCGCCCCGGTGCCGCCTTCGCCGCCTGTGTTGCGAGGGTGTCGCACGCTAGGCTCCTCCGCCACCTTCCTCTCGAGCTCCCCCAACCCGCCACTGTCGGCCACCAGCAGCGGTCGCCGTTTTTCCGCGTCAGCCAGTGCGCCGCCTGGAAGAGCCTCTGACGGCTCCTCCGCCCCAGCCTTCGCGTCTGCCTGCTCCTCCCCGTCGTGGCTTTTGGCGAGCACCTCCTCTTCTTCCTCACCGGCCTCTGCCGCCTCCTCCTCGCTATCGCTATCGGCGCCCCCTCCCGAGCTTGCCACCGCCTCTGACAGCGGCTCGACGCCATCGCTTGGCTGCACCGACAGCTCCGTAGCCCCCGCTTTGCCGTCGGACTTGCCCTGCGTGGCGATGTGCCCCTTCACCCGCAACCGAGCTCGCTCCATGGCCGCTCTGTCCCGCTCCGACGGGCGCTCTGGCCCCGCGGCACCAAATGCCGCCGCGACCAGCGCAGCGGCGTCCGCCTCCGCGGCGGCCGCGCAAGCGCGAAAGGCTGTGACGAGCGTGTTTGTCACCTCGTCGACGTGCTTTCCTCCGAGCACATCCTTGAGCCAGTCGCTCAGCTCGGATACGTACGTGAGCGCGGACGCGGACACCTCGGCTGGCGATGCGCCGCCCGAGGGCGACGTCGCGCGGGGTGGCTCCCTCGGAGCCCCTGCCCGGACCAAGGCCTTGCGTGTGGGTGATTGCGAGCTGCTCAGCATCCTAGTGGCTTTGTCGCGGAGGCCAGCCTCGGCGGACGCGCGCTCCTCCTCGACCTGCTCGAGCTCGGATGCGAGAAGGCAGACCTGCTGGTCGAGCTGCGCCGCGCGGCTCGCCTCGGCAAAGGCCGCGGCCGACGCGCGGTGCAATCGGCCCGCCGAGGTGAGCAGAGCGCCGCCTGACGTGAAGACTCGTCCATGCTGCGCCTGTTGCCGTGCGCGCGGACGCGTCGGTCGATGGCATATGGGCGCGCCGATTGCTGGCGCTGTAGGCACATCGACTGGCATGGCGGCTGCTGAGGAGGGCAGAGGCGAGGAGCCCAGAGGAGCTAGGTAAGGAGGTGTTCCTCTGATATGACGCACCTCGACCCCGCACAGTCCCTGGTAGAAGGCGGCTGAAAGGGTCTCGTCGGCGTCAGCCTCCAATCGCGACCACGCCTCCTCCCTGACGCCGCGGGGGCCCTGGGCCGCCTCGACCGTGCTCGAGGCTTGCTCCCGCAGCTGCTTGATTGCGGCCGTCCGCTCACTGGGTGAGAATCGTGATGGGGGAGGGGGGGGGGGGGTATCAGAGCTCGCTTGGCGTGCAACTCTGGGAGAACATGCAGGACTGGACGCCGCAGAGGAGCGGTCGGGGAGGGAGCTCCGAGTTACTAGTGGAATGGGTCGGCCCAGTCCGATTCTGGCAGGGCTGCTTTTCGGAAGCCACCTCGCCGCGTCGCCGAGCGAACGTACGATAATCTCAGCACGCGCGCGGGCAGCGTCGCCCAGGTCGGCGATCGACAGCTCCCGCTCTCGCGCCTCATCGCCGCACGACTGCGCCTCGTAGGAGCCGAGCGTGTGCGCAACCCGCTGCTGGACCGCGCTCAGCTCACCTCGCACCTGCGCACACGCGTGGATGTGGTGAGACGTGCGGCAGCAGGGACTGTCGAATCGCCAGGACTGGGAGGCTGTGATGATCGTCGACGGCAGCGAAGGGCGAGGCCATGCGGGTGGTGGAGGAGACTGCTCTCGCCCTCGCCCGTGAGGCAAGTCAAGGCCGGGCCCACACATCACGACAGAGATGGTCCATAGGACACGTCCTAGGTGCGTCGCCGCCGTTGGGATTGGCGCAGTGACACATGACGGTCGAGCTTTTATGCTGGGGGCTAGAGGACCGAGACCTGAGCAAACCGCTGCTGCGGGCCGGGATCGGTTGTGTCGAACACTGAGCTGCGGCGGCCAGCGCTCGAGCCTCGGGTCGGTGAGGGACTCCTCGCCGGCGATAATGGCTGGCCGGGTGCGAACGAGCCGGATCGGGCGGTCCGGGCGGGGGACGCCTGCCGCGACATGTAGCGGCATTTGTGTCTGACACACTTGCCGGTCGTTACAATGCACTTGGATCGTTCCCTCACACAAGACTGTGAACACAGTCCACAGTCCAGTAAGAGCAGAACTTTCTCCTTAGAAGCACCGTCACACGGACATTGATTGTGACCTGCAAGTCCTTCTCCCACTAAGAATGCGAACGGTCGATGCCAGTGGAGCGAGGGAGTTGGCTCTCTTGGAGAGCAGGGGAGTCTTAGGCAGACTCGGCGGCCGATGCGGCATTGGCCTCGGGCTTGATGCCGCTTTCGTTCCGCGGCCTTCTTGAAGCAGAAGAGGAGCGCGGACGCCAGCAGGAGGAGGAGGCCCACAAAAACGGCGGCGGCAATATTGATGATGTAGCCGTCGGCTTCGTACCCAATGTCTTGATCCAGCATTATGTGGGCGGAGACTTCCGTCAGGCACATAGCCTCCGTAGTCCGCACCTTCGCCAACCAGGCAGCTGAAGGCGGCGGCGGCTTTGGGCAAAACCCGTGTCCACGAGTGCCGCCTCCGTCGCTGTCGAGAGCGACGAGGACGCGAGGTGCTCGTCGAAGTTCACCTCGACGCGGATCGGGGCTTCGCGTACCGCCCGCCCCACCGCCGCCTCGATGTCATGGGCGCTCAGCGGCGCCGGCAGCTCTCGGAGGGCATTGCGCACTGCCGTCTCCATCTCGTTTTCCGGCTTGCGCACTGCCGTCTCCAGCATCTCCTTTTCCGGCTCGGGAGAGTGCTCCAGTGGCTTGCTCACTGGCTGAACCCGCTGAAACTGCTGCTGCGCCATGCCGAGGAGGGCGCGCGCCATGAAGGCAAGCTTGTCCCGGCTGGGCGGCGGCGGCGCTTTGGCTTCAACGAGCGTGCCTTCACCGTCAAGGCGCTTGGAGCGCTCCTTCAAGCGTGTGATCAGAGCTTGGTTGCGCAAAAGGGCAGCCTGTTGGTCGCTGGCCTCTCTCTCCGCCCTTGCGATCGCCGCATCGACTCCCACCGCCTCCATGGTTGGACCCCCCACCTGGGCGATGAAGGCCGCGGCCGCTGGTTTTCACAACCCGCTGAACCGCGGTTTATTTTTTGTGGCCGGACCTGATGCCGGTAGGAGGGTAGGTCTGGGCCCTACCGGTCGGGGTTTCCCCTCTCTCCACGCCGGAATTTTCACAGCAAACAAGATTTTTTGGCGGAAATCACGTGCCAGCAGCGCATGTGTGGGAGAGATTTTTAGCAATACCAAACAACTCTAACACTCACACG
>NW_005199785.1:9941-13901 GCF_000372725.1 Emiliania huxleyi CCMP1516
GCAAGTAGTGCGGGGCTGAGGCGTGGCGATCCGGAGGTGTGTGTCGCGGAGGCGGAGGCGAGAGGTGGTGGCTGCGGTTGTGGTGTGCTGCACCTGTCGGTTCGATTCGGCCGCCGCGCCCCTCTCCGCCTCGGCAGACTCCCTGGCCTCTCTCACCTCCGTCTCCAACGCATACTTGTCCTGGTACAAGGTGGCGTTCGCAGCCTCGAGCGCCTTGGCCTGCGCCTCCAGCTGCTCGGCGACGGATGCCGCGCGCACCGCCTCCTCACGCAACATCGACTCGTACCGATTACGCTCGGCGGACGCCTAAGAGAGGGGAGCGTTGAACCATGAGCTATTGTTCTCCTCGGAGCTGGGTACGCGCTGCGACGAGCAAAGAAGCGGGTGACTAGGAGGTCCATGGATGCTCGAGTGATCTCAGGCAATCTCGGGGCAATCGCACCGCGGCACGCAGCTGCTGTAGCTCCCCCTCGACCTCGATCAACCGCCTGCTCGCTGCCTCCGCCACCCCCGCCGCGTCGCGCGCCTCGTGACTGCACCGTGTGTCCGCCTACGCCGCACACGGTGTGCGTCATCGACGTGTCGTGCACCGGATGGTCAGCAGCGCGCGCCGGCCTCTTGCAGCAGCTCTGCCCGCTGCTGTCGCAGCCTCTCCTCGTGCCGGGCCTGCAGCGAGACCACACGCGCCTCCCACGCCCGCGCCCGCCGCTGCACCTCGGCCGCCTCTGCCCCGCGCGACGCGCAGGCGTCCGCAAGCTCGACCTCTGAAGAGGGCTGCACCAACGGTCGGCGGCGCGGGCGCGGCGAGGCGGAGCGGTCGGCGGCGGCGGCGCGCCGCCGTGCGCGAGCATGCTGACGATGGAGGCGTTCTTCCTCCGCCGACCGGGGTTGTTATTAATTGTTGTAAATGTGTTGTTGGCATTAATGGCTTTCCTACAGCGTATCACCCCGCGCTGGCCCAGAAAGAAATTGTTGTTGTTGAGATTGACCGAGTTGGCTCTCCCGTCGGGCGACTTCTCGTCGATATATGGCACACGGCGCCGTCAGCACTGACAATGTCGCCGAACCGCGCCCTCAAGCTGGGTGATGTTCACAGCGGGGGTCATTGCGATGTGTTTTCGCGCAAAAGTCGTATTTCTCAGCAATCTCTCGGATGCAAGAGAGAGACGGCGCTCGCAAATTGTAGGGTGGGTCATAGCACGTCTAAGAACGTCCCCAAGTGCACCAAAACCTCCAAACAAGGTACGCACCATCGGACATGTCACGGCCACCGCCGGCTCGGCCCCACGATAGCCTCCGAAGCGCGAAGGCTGACTTTGAGGCACCATCATTGGACGATGTCGACGAGTTGGGTCGCTCTCGCGGTATAGCCAGATGACCTCTTGTACTAGGATCATCGACCATGGCCGCAGGGAGCGCGGGGGATGGCGTTGGGAGCAACACGGAGCTCCGTTGGAGACGTTTTCAAGCTTGCGGGTCAGAGTGAATATATTGGAAATAGCCACAGGGCTCTGCAGCTCAAGAATTCTAAAATGGAAGCGCGAAGCGGTGGAGCTCGGAGAAAGAAAAATCTCGAGACCAAATTCTTTTTTCCCGACACACAATGCTCACCGCTCGCGCCGCTGGTGTGCTGCGAACCACCGGCTCGCCGAGGGGCCTGGCGCACCTGCTGCACGCGCGCTGCAAGACGAGCACCGGGATCGTCGGGCTGCCCGTCCAGCCCGAGGCGAAGGCCATCCTCGAGGGCCTCTACACCAAAACGCTCTCTGCGCTCGAGGTGCGGGCGCTTCCGAGGATCTCCGAGATTTCAAGACACGTCGCCCCGTCCTCGCTTGTCATCTCGCCACGCCCGCGATCCGACACCAGCGCCCACTGCACACGCGCCGCCGCGCCGCCTCACGCCCCTGCCGACTCGCTCCGCTCGCGCCGCCACACACACTTGTGCGCGCAACCCCCAACGCGCTGGCACGCAGCGCACATCGGTGATGCGCCCCGCGCGCGTCCCGCTCGAGGCGTTTCCGGCGTCGGCCGAGTACGCAAAGGTGGTGGGGGGCATCGCCAAGGAGCGGCTCGCGGTGGTCAAGTCGGCCGCATCACTTCCTGAGATTGAGGCCAAGATTGGCGCCGGGCAAGTCGAGCAGCTGATTGAGCAGGCGCACACCGCCGCCGTCCGCCCCACCGCCGCCCCCCCTCCCCTCCACCACCTTCGCTCTCACCCGCGCCACCGTCACCCTCACTGCCGCCTCCCCCAAGCGCTCGTGAGACACCGAGTGCTGCCCGTTTGTGCTCTGGGCGTGGAGTCGCGAGGGCCGCCTGGCCCTTGGCCTTTCCCACCTCGTGTGTGTGGAGAAGTGTACCTTACCCTTAGGAGTCGCGAGGGCCGCCTGGCCCTTGCCCCACCACCTCGTGTGTGTGGAGAAGTGTGCCAGTGTCCCTGACCCTTCCCTTCCCGGCGCGCGCAGGCGGAGGACGAGCTGAGGCTCCTCCCGGTGATGCTGGAGGAGCGCGTGTGGGAGGCGTATCAGGTGTCCATATCTCCCCACATCTCCCCACATCTCCCCACATCTCCCCATATCTCCCTATGGAGGAGCGCGTGTGGGAGGCGTATCAGGTGTCCATATCTCCCCACATCTCCCCACATCTCCCCACATCTCCCTATGGAGGAGCGCGTGTGGGAGGCGTATCAGGTGTCCACATCTCTCCCCACATCTCCCCACATCTCCCCACATCTCCCCATATCTCCCTATGGAGGAGCGCGTGTGGGAGGCGTATCAGGTGTCCATATCTCCCCACATCTCCCCACATCTCCCCATATCTCCCTATGGAGGGGCGCGTGTGGGAGGCGTATCAGGTGTCCATATCTCCCCACATCTCCCCACATCTCCCCATATCTCCCTATGGGGGAGCGCGTGTGGGAGGCGTATCAGGTGTCCATATCTCCCCACATCTCCCCATATCTCCCCATATCTCCCCATATCTCCCCATATCTCCCTATGGAGGAGCGCGTGTGGGAGGCGTATCAGGTGTCCATATCTCCCCACATCTCCCCACATCTCCCTATGGAGGAGCGCGTGTGGGAGGCGTATCAGGTGTCCATATCTCCCCACATCTCCCCACATCTCCCCATATCTCCCTATGGAGGAGCGCGTGTGGGAGGCGTATCAGGTGTCCATATCTCCCCACATCTCCCCACATCTCCCCATATCTCCCTATGGAGGAGCGCGTGTGGGAGGCGTATCAGGTGAGGGGAGATATGGGGAGATATGGGGAGAGGGGAGATATGGAGCGTGTGGGGGGCGTATTAGGTGAGCCCGCCTCCGAGACACCTCCGAGACACTTCCGGCACACTTCCGGCACGCTTCAGGGACACTTCAGGGACACTTCAGGGACACTTCCGGCACGCTTCAGGGACGCTTCAGGGACGCTTCAGGGACACTTCCGGCACGCTTCAGGGACGCTTCAGGGACGCTTCAGGGACGCTTCAGGGACGCTTCAGGGACACTTCAGGGACACTTCCGGCACGCTTCAGGGACGCTTCAGGGACACTACAGGGACACTTCAGCAGTCACCAGATCTCCCTATATCTCGCCATCTCTCGCCACCTCTCCCCACCTCTCCCCACACCTCCCCACACCTCCCCACACCTCCCCACACCTCCCCACACCTCCCCACACCTCTCCCCACACCTCCCCACACCTCCCCCACATCTCCCCACCTCTCCCCACCTCTCCCCGCCTGCAGGGCGCCCCTGCCGACGACCTCTACCTCGACCTGAAGCGGCGCGGCATCACGCTGCAGCGCTTCGACATCCCCATGCGACCATCGCAGGTGTGTCCGCTCTCCCACCTGCCACACACCCGCGCGCCGCCGCCGCCCGCACTTCCGCCGCACACGCCCCCCCCCCCCACATGCAGAATATGCTCATGTTGGTGCTAGGGGGCAGCATTCCTCCCAAAGGCA
>NW_005199785.1:14193-61013 GCF_000372725.1 Emiliania huxleyi CCMP1516
CTGACCCTGACCCTGACCCCTGACCCTAACTCCTGACCCTGACCCTGACCCCTGACCCTGACCCTGACCCCTGACCCTGACCCTGACCCCTGACCCTCACCCTGACCCTGACCCTGACCCTGACCCTGACCCTCACCCTGACCCTGACCCTGACCCTGACCCTGACCCTGACCCTGACCCCTGACCCTGACCCCTGACCCTGACCCTGACCCTGACCCTGACCCTGACCCTGACCCCTGACCCTGACCCCTGACCCTGACCCTGACCCTGACCCTGACCCCTGACCCTGACCCTGACCCTGACCCTGACCCTGACCCCTTACCCTAACCCTGACCCTAACCCCTTACCCTAACCCTAGGACTTCCCCACGACGGACCCTAACCCTAACCCCAGCCACACCCATGACGGCAGGACTTCCCCACGACGGAGGCCGTCGAGCTCATCGAGGCTGCCGAGCCAGAGAAGTGACGCGCCGCCGCCGAGCGCCGCTGCACACACACACACACACACACACACACACACACACACACACAGAGAGAGAGAGAGAGAGAGAGAGAGAGAGAGAGAGAGGGAGAGGGGAGGGGGGAGAGGGAGAGGGAGAGAGGGAGAGAGGGAGGGAGGCCACACGGACCTCACCACAGACCTCCACCCGGATGGTGCGCCGTGCATGCGCCTGTGCAACGCGCCACGTCGCCACGCTGCGGCCCGCGCGCGACCGCCTATTCTGCCGGGTGTTGATCTCACACTCGCCTCGCGCGGCCACGGGAGAGAGTCGGTCGCGCCAGCTATTTCGTTGCACGTTGGAGACTGCTCGAATTGTTCATAGAGAATATTCAAGAGAACAAGTAGGTGCGGTGGTGTGTGTGTGTTGCGACTGCGACAACCGGTACCGGACAAAAAACGAACGCGCTCTCAAAAACGACCGCATATATGTCTTATGTGTGTAGGAAGGAAGGTGAAGTCCTGAAGAACCGAGTCAGGCTCGGACTGGACACCAACGCGGTACATGGGGTATGGGTGGACGCGAGAGAGATGACGAACTCGCGGCTATCTAACACTCGGGAAAAAGAAATTGCCTGCCGCGCGATAAAAGGCACGATTGCTGACACGCCCTAGCGGCTCACACGCCCATGCACCATGGGCTGCGGCGAGAGCAAACCGGACGAGCTGGAAGAGGAGCAGAGAGAGCAGCTCGCGCAGCCGCACAGGAGAGGCAGCTGATGCCGGAGAAGCAGCTGACGTCGGAGAAGCAGCCGGTCAGCAAGCAAGATTTTGACGACGATGCCGAGGATGAGGAGAAGGGCTATGCTGCCAGCAAGCCAGCATCTCCCTCCGCCGCTGACCGCAAGGGCATCCCGCTGCTGGCGGCCCTCGACGACCCTCTGGTCGCCGTCCTCCGCTCGGGCGCCATCAAGCTGCTCCGCGCCGAATTCCTGCGCGCCGACGGCTCCGAGGCGATGCTGCCCGAGCTCCTCCGCCGGCAAGAGCTGGAGCGGATGGAGGAGGAGCGGGGCATGCAAATATTTGATCGAGTAATTTGGCGACACGATCTGGAGAACGGACATTAGTGACGAATGTCGAGGTGTGCGGGTTGGTGCTGCCTTCGTCCAGCCAAAAGCCTTGCGCACGATGGCCTGCCTTTGGAGGAATGCGCGTGGCGAGCAAAAACTTTGGAATCAAGCGCCTTCGCTGCCTCCGATCCCGTGAGCATGCCCGGGACTTTGGCCGCCAGCGGCACCACCAGATAGTATGGCTCTGGCATTGGCCCGCATGGTGCATGCAGTAAGAGCATTTGCATCTTCGAGCGAGGCCCCCAAAAGGTGGCAGCATCATGGAACATTGGGTAGCTGTTACGGAGGCGAAGAAGGAGCTCGAGGCTGGGCTCGCTCTGTGCGAGCAGGTCAAGGCAGAGCAGATTGACGAGTTGGACCTCACGCTGGAGGGCGAGCCTTGCCCCGACCAGGTAGCAGTCCGTGCAGCTGCCGACCCGCCGGTGGCCTATGAGGAGTACCGTGCCGCGATCGCTCTGCAGCGGTGCGCGTTGGTGAAGGCTGAGGCGGTGACACGCTCGGCGCTCGGCCGCGCGTACTTCAGCATGGGCCTCACGACTGTCGCCGTGTTGCAGCTTGAGCGCGCAGTGGCCTTGCGTCGCGAGAGCCTCAAGCTGCGCAGCGTCATCGGCACGCGCGAGCCCAATCACGTGTCGTGCCTCGCCGAGGCACACCGTCAGATCGCCTCGACGCTGATCAACTTTGGCGGCGTGCGAGCCGCCGTTTCGGAGTACTACCGCGCCGGCGGAGAGAAGGCGGCGCAGACGCGCGCGGTGTTGGGGGAGGCGCTGACATTTGCACGCATGAGCGGCGACATTGGCGCCGAACAAGGCGCCCTCACGCAGTTGGTCAACTTCCAAGATCCGAGTGCACCAGCGGACGCCGCGACGGCTCTCAAGGATCTGCTCGCGCGCACCGGCCGCGACGTCGACCCGTGCTGCATCGTGTGCTATGAAGAGCTCGGCGACACCAGCCTGCACGCGCTCAACTGCGGGCACGTGATGCACAAGGAGTGCGTAGAAAACTGGCGACAGCATTCAAACTGGTGCCCGCAGTGTAATGGGAAGGCGATGCCGGGGCCGTACAGCAGCTTGATGGTGCTTCGCCGGCGTGCGTCCCGGAGCGGTCCCGGACGGGCGGTCCGGGGGAGGAAATCGAGGATCAGCGCCGACGGCGCTCTGATTCGACTTTTAACTTCAAACAAAGACAGTGGCACGCGCCACAGCGCGGTGCGTGCCACTGTCAGGAGCGGATCCGTCAGTTAGTCGTGTTCACGCCGGGATCCTGATAATCACAACTTAGGCCTGGTAGTATCACAACCGCCCCCCAACCAAGGCTCCAAAGACTGCTCGCTCCCTCTCGCTCCACCGCCACCGGCGAGCACAGACCCGCAGCCCGGGGCCGTGCGGCCGGGCGCCACGGTGATGGCGGCCTCGCGGCCGTCCATCGATCTCGACGAGGATATCGCGGCCCTCCTGGAGCGGGCGCGCGTTTCTGCGCTCGTCTCCGGTAAGGTGGTGCCGCAGCTGCTGGCCCAGGACGTCGGCAACGTCGCGGCGCTGCTCGAGGCGGTCGCCGAGGACGGCCTCGAGGGGCTCGGCCTCGGCAAGACCGTGCAACGTCAGCTGTGCCGCTGCCTGCCGGCCCTGAACAGCTGCGACGCGGCTGAGGCGGCTTTGTCATCCTTTGCCTCCCTGTCTCTGGTCGAGCCCCCGCTTGGGGCTGCGACTGGCGCGCAGGCGGGCAGCAGCGCGATGGCCGGCGGCGATGGTGCTGCTGGCGAGCGCGCTGGCGGCGGCGGCGGTACGGACGCTGCCGAGGGTGCCGCGCGTGCCGCAGACGGGCATGCGATTGCCGCAAGCGGCCCCCGCGGCGGAGCTGGGAGTGGCTCCGCTGGCGAGGAGCACGGCGGCGGGGCCGCGGCTGGCGGCGAGGGCCGCGGCGGCGCGCGCCCCAAAGAGGCGGACAGCGGCGCCTGCAGTGCGCAGGCCGCGGAAGGCGGAACCGGAGGCGGCGCCCCGGGGGCCTATATGGACCCCGTGGCGCCCGCGCTGCCGGCTTGCGGCGATGGGACGATCGCCGCCGCGGGGGGGGAGGAGGAGGTGGAGGGCGCCGCTGCCGCCGCCGAGGCGGGCCGCCGCGCTCCGAAGACCCTAATTGTTGCCGATCCTTCAGCGACGCGCCATACCGACACCGGGCACAGTTCGCAGCCACTTGCTGCGTCCGCCGGAGCTTCGGATTCTACTTACAGCGGCGCGGACGCGGAGGAGGCGGTGGCAGGAGGGGGCTCTGGGGCGGCGGAGGCGAGCGCGGCGGCCACGGCCGAGGAGGACAAGCGCGTCCGGGCGCTGAGGATTGCCCTGCAGCACAGGACGCAGATGCCCGTGACGGACGAGGAGGCCCGGGCTATCCTCCAGGCGCGAGGGGGTCGCGAGACGCCCGTGACGGAGGAGGAGGCGCGGGTCATCCTTCGGGCGCGGGGGGACGTCGGGCACGGCAGGGCTACCTTTCAGGCGCGGGCGCGCGGGCGCGGTGGGCGCGCCACGGCATCGCCGGCGCTGGCGAGCAAGGGCGGCGAGAAGCTATCGCGGCGTGGGAAGAAGGCGGTGGCGAAGGAGGCGGGCGAGGTGGTATCACGCGAGGAAGGCGAGGCGATTTATCGCGCGACGCTCGAGTCGCTGTTGGCGTCCACCGGGTGGACGCCGCGCGCCGCGGAGGAGAGGGCGCGCGAGGAGCAGCGTGCGCATGTTCGGCAGATGCGCTGGGCAAGGGAGCACGGCCGGGGGGAGCCGGTCCGGTGCTTTGACGCGGAGGAGTACGACGAAGGCGACGACGCTTTCGACGCGCTCTTCGACGGGGGCTCGGGGTACGGGTGGGATTCCCCCTCGGGGGGCGGCGCTTTCTTCTAGGCGCCCGCCTTGACCCAACATAGAGGGCGTTGTGTAGCCTAGCTTTTGGGTAATAAAAAACCGAGGCTCCTCCTTTTCATGCAGTCATCGTTGCTGGACACCGAGCCGTCTGACACCGGCCTCGACGAGGCCAGCCAGCGAAGCCCTGGCGGCTCGACGAGCCTGCTGGCGGGCTCCATCCTGCCTGGCCCTGCGCTGCTGCTCTTCTTGCACCTGCCGAAAACGGGCGGCTCCTCCGCGGTCAGCATCGTAAGCTCGTTGCCTGGTTGGAGGCGGCATTGCCCTCACTGGCATGGCCACCGGTATGGCGGGCTCATTGTGAGCGCGCTGGCTGAGCCGCTCGGCCTCTCCGTCGGCACCAGGCCAGCGAACTCGACCCTCTTCGCTTGGCGACAGAGTCGCGTGCTGGTCGAGTTCCACCTACCTGAAGAGTTTCGCTTGTTCCAGCGCAAATTCCGTCCTCGGCTCGACGCCCTCGCGTCGGTGTACCGCCGCGCTGGCGGCCACTTCTTCGCGGCAACCTTCGTGCGTGAGCCACTCGCGCAGACGCGCTCACACTTTGCGTACTTCCACGTGTATGGGGGGGCCTTTGTGAGGCCGAAGACGCCACCCACCTGGCGGACGAACGCGAGCGCACAGATCGCGGGCTTTGCGCGCTGGCTCGCGAGCGAGCCGGCCGACCCGCAGACCAAGCTGCTCGCACACGGGGCGCCCGCCGCCGCCGGCGGCGGAGACGATGTCGGCACGAGAGCGCAAGCGACGCTCGGCGCACTCGGCGGCGTCGGCATCTCGGAGTCCTTCGAGCGGTCAATGCAGAGCCTCCTCACTCGGATCGGCGTCTTGCCGGCCTGCCACCTTACGCAGCTCAACCTCTCGGCTGCGGTGGCCGCTTGTGCGAACGGCGCGAGGCACCGCCACTTGCTGGCGGACCTACCCGCCGACGTGCGCGCGCTGCTCGGGAACCGAACCCGCGCGGCGAGCGAATACTACGCGCTGCACGCGTCCGCCCGGAATGCGCTGCTCGCATTGCCCGCGGCCCCGGCGGCGCCAGTCCCGGAGGTGACTGCCTCTCCCACCTGCCGCCAAGACGCGTCGCCCTTCCGCGTGGCCACCAAATGCAACTACTGAACGAGCTGTTAGTGTGGGCAAGCAGCTTTGCACCGGCAAAGCCTGCAGCATGGAGGAGGAGGAGGTGCTGTCACTCGGCGGTGCGGCGCCGGTGCGGCGCCGGTGCGGCGGGCGGCGAGGGCTGCTCAGGGCGAAGCCGATGCACGCGCGCGCACCAGGGACGGCGGGGTGGAAGTGCTCGGCCCGGAGGGTGCTGCGCGGCGCCGCATGAGAGCACACAGCCGCGCGCGGCCGACTTGCTTCGAAGTCAAGCTGGAAGATCTCGCGCGTGATGATTGCCTTTCCGCGCCACCATGCCAGCCGAGAGGGCGATGGCGACGGCGGGATGATAGCTGCAACATACCTACACTCGGCCGCGCTCATGCGCCGACGAAAACTTTCAGTGTGTGTGGCATCTCCTGTCAAGGCGCGCCTCTCCCTCCCACAGCGTCTGTATTGCACTCTGGCCTTACCGACTTCCGCCTCTCCCGCGCTACAGAACTGCCTCCGAGAGGTCCGCTCGAGATGGACAAGCCGCTCGTCCTCGTCCAAGAGAAGCGGACCCGGAAAAGGGCGGCGGGCCGCGCCTGCGCGCTCGGTGTGTATGTAACGAAGGCGCAGATCGACCGCCGGGCCGAGTCAACTCCTTAACGACCAAAAGAAACTGTGACTTCCACACCAGCCTAGTCGCGGGTATGAAGAAATACCCCGTCGCTCTGGGCGGCTCTCGGCGGGATGCGTCAAGGGACGGCCGCCAGAAACGATGAACACCGCGCCGACGAACCTGGAAATTCCGCGCGAGGTCATGGCATCCTGGGAGCGGGAGGCCGACGCCGCAAAGCCGACGCGGCGTGAGTGCGGGTGCGACTGCGCGTGGAAGGAATATGTCTGGCCATACACATTTGTTGCAGAAGGGGATTACGTGTTGCATTTGCCTCTCACGATGTTTGTCACATGCGAATTGCCAGCCGGGGTGATCCTATGCATACCCATGTAAAGAGAAGGGAGCTCGCGGGAGAGGTGACGAGTGAACTACAGGTAGTGGGGAAGGCAGCCTCGATTGCCATACAGACATGGGTGCGAAACAACGACAAGACCAAGGCACGGGCAGAGGAACGAGAGAAGAATATAGGGTGGATAAAGCGCCTGTTCACGGCATGGAGGGTGAGCCACACCGAACGTACCGAGCGAAGAGCCGAGCGGAAGGAGGACGGGGAAGATGACTCCGAGGAGGACGAACCAGTGGAAATCCAGTTGTCAGATGTCACGATGCATCCGAAGGGGACCCCAGCGCCGGCATCATCCGTAGAGGCACGAGTGTTCGAAGAGAGAGTGGACCTGAGCAACAACATGACCTGTAGGCAAATGATCGGAGTGGGAGTCAGAAATGTGGTCCTTGCGCGAGGGGAGCTCGATAGACTCGAGGGGCCAGGATACGCCGCGAGGAGGACGGAGTTGCGCCGAAAGGCGAAAGAAGCCGCGAGAACAAGGGACCGGCAGGCGGCGGCGTCGCAGGACGAGGCAGAAGAGAACGACGCGACAGAGGAGGAAGTGACAAGGGAGAGAACGACGAGGGTGGGACGACCGCGAGGTGGCATGAAGGTTGCAGCGAGAATCGGCGAGAGACTGCGAAGAGAGATAGGAAGAGGCAGACTCCCTAGGGTGGGCGACGGATAGCGCACCACACACCTCTCCTTAAAATCCCTGTGTGGTGGCGGCGTGCCGTCCTCCCATCCCTCCCTTGGGTTGTCTGTTTTCTTTCTTTCTTTTTTTTACCCATGTTCTGCTGCGGGTGTCTGGATTCGTTTGAATTCCTAATCGGTTCATCGGTCCTTTGCTGCTGCCAGCCATGGAGCCCCTATGCGCCTTGCGCCTATTTATTGCTTTGGCTGGTGTCCTCCGAAGGTGGATCAGAATGTCAGCCCTCCAAAGCCCATACCGAGCGTCTGTATGTCCTGGGACGGCACATACCCGGCATGGCTCTCACAGGGGGGGAGCCCACCATGGAGCAGGTCCAACGCCACCGCGATGCCTACTCGAGTACCTTAAGGTACATGAGAAAGAAAAAGACGACCCGCGGCGAGTAGAGTCGGGACGGACGGACGAGCCGAGGACGATAGAGAGACCGCGGGGGCGGGCGCGAGTCCTCGACCGAAGAGAGCTGGCCCCACCCCCCGGGGAGGGGCGGCGTGGCGATCGAATGCCGCCGCCCTCACCCGAGGAGTCGGGCACGGGATCGCCGGAGGCGGAGGCAACAAGAATAGCCCCCGAAGACGAGACGGCGGCGAGGCCGCGGTCGAAGAAGTATAAGAGGGGAAGGCGGGCTCCGCAGCCGACGCCGAACCATCGGAAATCGAGCAGGAGGGAGGACCGGGAGGAGAGGGGAGCCCCCTCGGATGGGGGGTGGGGAGATCGGGCGGAGGAGCCCTGAGTGGCGATGTCGGGTGAGAGTGTACGTCATGCTCGTGTCTAGTGTCTGGTGTTTACTAGCTCCGAGTAGAGGGGGCGTTCCGCCGCTAGGGGACACCCAAAGCGCAGAACTAACCCTCGGAGACCCGTGTTTACTTTAAGGCCCTTGCCCTGCGAATGCGCGCCCCCCCCTAGCTAGGGGTCAGGGCTCTCTAGCCCGTAGCCCGATGCCGATCATCCGGCCCGCTGGATGCGCTTCTCAGCTCACCGGCCCTGGATGTGAGGTTGCCGACTGCACTCCAAGTGCTCCAAGTGCTCCGGCAGTTGGCACGTGGGAGGCGGTGGCTCCGATGGCGGAGGCGCGGCAGGCTCACAGCATGGCGGTGCTCGACGACAGGCTGTACGCTGTGGGCGGTGGCACCGCCGACGGCGCCCTCAGCTCGGTGGAGCGGTACGACGCGGCGACGAACGCGTGGGAGGCGGTGGCGCCGATGGCGGAGGCGCGGCATGCTCACGCCGTGGCGGTGCTCGACGGCAAGCTGTACGCTGTGGGAGGCTTCTGTGACGACGATGGCGGCTTCCTCAGCTCGGTGGAGCGGTACGACCCGGCGTTGGATGCCTGAGGGAGGGTGTAGAGGATGTAGAGTGTAGAGCGCTGTAGAGCTGTAGAGATGTAGAGCGCTGGAGAGCGCTGTAGAGCGCTGTAGATAGAGCTGTAGAGCTCTACATCCGGCGCGTGACGAACTGCCTCCGTTGTCGAGCGATGTAGAGCGCGATTTTGCTGCAGAGTTTGTTGTAGAGGGCCGTGGATGTAGAGGATGTAGAGCGAGGCCAGGAGCGAGGCAGGAGCGAGGCCAGGAGCGAGGGAGGGAGCGACGGAACACGTCGGCGTCTTTTGACC
Organism: Emiliania huxleyi CCMP1516; assembly: GCF_000372725.1. Lineage (NCBI taxonomy): Eukaryota > Haptophyta > Isochrysidales > Noelaerhabdaceae > Emiliania > Emiliania huxleyi. The sequence continues at coordinate 23,070 of NW_005199785.1, forward strand.
CTGTCTGTCTTTGGTTTAGTCCTTCTCGACTTTGTCGGGATGCCCTCCCCAACATCGGCCGCCTCGGGCACTGCGGCCGCCACAACAGCCTCCTCGCCGCCCTGGCCAAGGTCATGCGGAGCGTGTGGGGCATGCTCGTCGAGGTGGAGCCGCGGGACCACCTCGGCTACTCTAACGACTACCGGCCCGACGTCTCGGTGGCGGGCGCCGGCCGCTCGCGCTCGCGCCTCATCGGCGACGTCAAGTTCAAGGACTCGCTCTCCTCCAACCCGGAGGACGTCGGCCAGCGAGGCGCTTTCGTCGGCCTCGGCAACACCGAGCCCGGCACGAGCGCGGACGTCTTCGGCCTCGAGCAGCGCGGCGCTGTCGGGGACGGCGACTTCAGGCCGAGCGACGGCGGCGGCTATGTGGCGTACAAGAAGGCGGACTACGCGCACGCCCTCTCGCGCTCGGACACCGACGTGCAGATGTACCTGTTTGAAACCTTCGGCGGGTGGTGCAACGCGGTCAAACGGCTGTTCTACCAGATGAAGGACAAGGTGCGCAACAAGCTCTCGAAGCGGCAGCACGAGGACGAGGCGAGCTGGTCGACGCGGTCGTGGCTTTCGCTGCAGGCCCAGCGCATGTCAGTCGCGCTGCAGCTCGCGGCGGCGGAAGAGATTGCGACCGAGCTCAGGCTCGCCGCGGCGTCGGAGGACGCCGCCGTCGCCTAGACTCCCCTGCGTCACTACGTGCCTCCCCGTTTTTGTAGCCTGGCGTTTGTGCCCCGTTTGTGCCGCGTCCCGTGCCCCCGAGTTCATTTTATAAAATGACCCTCCCCAAGCCAAACCCTGACCAAACCCGAAATCGTGTCTCTCGGGGAAAAACCCTTGTGGCGTGTGCGTCGTGCAGCGGAGCGTCGCTACCACGCTCGAGGCAATGCCGCTCGCCTCTTCCCAGATCGACGCCGACGCGCTGGCCGCCTCCGCATCCACCAACGGCTCGCTCGGCGTGTGTGCTGGGCTCCGCGTGTGTGCTGGGCTCGGCGTGTGTGCTGGGATCGATCCGGCGTCAGCCGAGAGCTTTGGGATTCTCTGCCGGGTCGTTGAAACCAAATTCTCCACGATCTCGGCCGACTTGTTGCTCAAGCTGCGCGCCAAGGTGCACGGCAACTGCCGTGGACGCCTTCAACGCCATCTGCTCGAGCATCAGAAGGCTTTGATTCGCCGTCTTGATGTAGTCGCCGTTGTGTGCGTGCGTGCTAGCCCCACGGCGTGGGCTGGGTGTGCTGCGCGAGTGCGCCCTTCCTTTTGAGGTGACAGGGAAAGAAAACGAGTGCTAGGTCACCAGCATCCGCCAGAGTCGCCGTTGTCTGTTGTGCGTGGAGTGTGCTGAAGTCCCTCGCCTGAGTGTGCTGCGCGTGCATCCTTGAGGTTTGTTCCCCGCCTTCCAACATTCACCTCTTTTCGAAAAAGAAAACGAACGCGCTGCGCAGTCCCAGCACGAAAGATTCAGGGCGTCTACGCACTTACCCACACCGATGGCCTCCCACCGCATCGGCGCCCGCGTCGCGGGCCTCTCGCCAGCGCAGCTGTGCGCCATCATCGAGGCGCAGGCGGGCGCGAGCGACGCCGCGCTGCGCGTGGCGGAGGAGCACGCCGCACGGCTCGTGGAGCAGCCCGAGTGGGTGCTCTCCGAGGTCCTCCTCTCGCCGGACCTCGCCCCGCACATCCTCGCCCAGCTGCCGACCACGGAGCACGCCGTCAAGGGGACGTGCCGCGCGTGGCGCCGCGGCTGGAAGGAGACGCTGAAGAAGCGCGAGAGGCCGCGCCTGCTCGTGATCGGCGGCCAAGACGGAGAGGGCGAGTTGCTCAATTCGCTGGAGCGGTACGACCCTTCAACAAACGAGTGGGAGGAGGAGGCTGTGGCGCCGATGCCGACGGCACGAAGGTATGTCGGCAGGGCGGTGCTCGACGGCAAGCTGTACGTGGTGGGCGGCGAGGACGTGGCTGACACCTTCGCAATTTCCAACCTGGTGGAGCGGTACGACTTTGCTACGAAGTCGTGGGAGGAGGTGGCGCCGTTGGCGGCGGCGCGATTTTCTCACGCCGTGGCGGTGCTCGACGGCATGGGTTGTCTGTTTTCTTTCTTTCTTTCTTACACGAGACAGTGAGTGTGAGTGAGTGTGAGTGAGTATTGCGAGTGAGTATTCCTGATACGAAACCACGACGCACACACCAGTCGACTCGCATCGGTTGCCTCCCCTCTCTCTCGGTCTCGCCGCAGCCTCTCTGCTACGCGCTAGGAGAGCGATAAAATCGACTCCAGCCACCATCCCCGTCATCCAGATAGATCCACCGAGCCTCCTCGCTCCTGTATGGCGCGCCCGCGGGCGCCACGACAAGCGAGGGATTCAAGTGTGAGCGATGACCGGGAGCGATGACCTGTGTGCTGTGAATGGGCGATCGGCATCGGGTCCACTTGTCTCGAGAGGACCCGAACTCAGATTAGAATTTTACCACTAAGCTCCCTCGCACCCGGCGCAGAGGGGCCCCCGGAGGGATGCACAACCGCTCCACGCCACGCCGCTCGCGGCGGTCCTATTCCCAGCTCCGCTGAGGGCCCACACGTTATTTGTGCCGCCGAATTTCGACCGACGGCCACCACGGCACCGAGGACCGAGGCTACTCTCGTCTGTTCTCCTGCCACACGATGGGCCGCGACGGCGTCCGCGATCGCTACTTTAGCCGGCGTGCTACTTTCACCGAGCTGCTGTGTTACAGCGTGGTTGCGGTCGCCGTCGTCGCCTACAGCGCAATCGCAATCGCAAGCGAGGTTGGTCTCATCGCGCCGGCTTGCCACCTCCCGCCACGCTCGCAGCCGCTAAAGCATGGCAACCCGGACTTCGACGACGACCCGTGTTACTCCGTGCGCTACTGGTCGCTCCTCGGCTTCACAAAGTGGGAATGCGGCATCTGCGCACGGATCCTCTGCTCCATCGCCATCGGCACCGCCATCGGCTGGGAGCGCGCTGTCCACGGGCACACGGCGACGGGCATGCGCACGATGTCCGTGCTGTGCCTCGGCGCGTGCTGCTTCTCCATCTGCTCCTCCTTCTCCTTCGTCGACGGCCCGATGTCGTGGGACGCCTCCCGCTCCTCCGCGGCCATCCCGACCGGGGTCGGCTTTCTCGGCGGCGCGACGATCTGGAAGGGCAAGACGGCCTCGGGGAGGGAGGAAATACACGGCCTGACCACCGCCATCCTCGTCTGGACGACCGCCGCCATCGGCAATGCGGTCGGCGGCGCGCTCTACGTGCCCGCCATCTTCGCTGCGGCGGCCTCAGTCGTCGTCCTCAACTTTGTGCCTGGCGCGGCCGGCATCGCCGCGGTCGGCCCGCTCTCGGCCGCCTCGCTTGCGAGGGACGACCTGCGGCGCGGCTCGACCGCGAGGATCGTCGCCGGCCACAATACGCTCCTCACCATGCTCGCCATCAACCTGATTGGCTGCAGCGCGTGCGTCTACGCGCTGCTCGCGCTCGCCGCGCCGCACCTCGCCCCCCCGTGCTCCGAGCCCTTGGGCTCGCTCAAGCCGTACTCGAACCCGATCTACGCGGCCGAGTACGACCCGTGCCAGAACGACCGCCACGCCGTCCTCGGCGGGCTGACGACAATGGAGGCCGACGCGTGCGTGCGCCTCACCGTGGCCGTCCTCCTCGGCGCCATCATCGGCCATGAGCGGAGGCGAAGCGAGCGCGGAGTCGGCATCCAGACGATGGCCATCACGTGCCTCGCCTCGGCCCTGTACACTTGGGGCGGCATGTTTTGCGAGGGCACCGGCCCGTCAAAGTGGGACACGTCTCGCGTCGCCGCCGCCGTGGTGTCCGGCGTGAGCTTCATCGGAGGCGCAGTCATCGTCAAGGGGAGCGACAAGAACCCGCACGTCCACGGCCTGACCACCGCCACTTCGGTGTGGCTCTCGGCTGCGCTCGGGCTCATGGCGGGCGGCGCCCTCTACCCGGTCGCATTCTTCGCCGCCTTCACTGCGGTCTTTTACCTGCGCTTTGGCCCCAGCACCCACCAAGGGGGCGGGTCCGAGCCAAACGGCCTGGACGGCCAGCCCAACGGCGGCGCGGATGGGCTCACGTCCTGAACTGAGGGGTGGCCCCGCCTACCGGTAGACCGTAATGAACCTACGACACCAGTCTACCGCGTACCGGTAGACTTGGTAGACCGCGGTAGACATAAAGACTCGTCTACCCCTTTTTCAGCCGCCCGATTTCCATATTCCCCTCGTAGGGGGTGTGGTTTTCGCGGCCGCTTGCCAAATTCTCCTCGTGGTTTTGGTTTCGCGGCCATTGCATGTTCCCCGCAGGATTTTTGGTTTTCGCGGCCCTGTCGTTCTCCAGGCTAGTTCCATTTCAAGATGACACGCTAATCTTGAAAACGCGTCCAACGGAGCTCCGTGTTGCTCCCAGCGCCCTCCCCCGCGCTCCCTGCGGCCATGGCCGATGCTCCTAGTATGAGGGGTCATCTGGCTACCGCGAGCGCGACCCAACTCGTCGACATCGTCCGATGATGGTGCCGCAAAGTCAGCCTTCGGAGGCTATCGTGGGGTCGAGCCGGCAGTAGCCGTGACATGTGGTTCCACCACCCCTCGCAGGCTTTGCCTCTGACCGCCACCGTTCCCAGGCTACCTAATGGGATGGAAAGGAAGGCTGGGCGAGCGTATAGAAGCGTGCTCGACCTCGTCGTGGCAACCTGCACGGCAGCGCTGGTAGGCGCGATGAGCGTCGTGCCACCTGACCCGCAGCGGAGGTGACGACATGAGCAGTCAGCGGCGGCCAGTCTACCGAGGCGTCGTTCGCCCTTCGTGCGCCTTGTCGGTCTCTGCCCGGGTCTCCCTCTCTTTCCGGGCCTCTCATTCCCTGCGAGCGATTTGACACATGACTCATTAGGGCGTCTCTCTGCCGGGCCTCCCCGCTCCAGAGGACCTCCCCATGCACGGCCAGCAAGACGGCGCGTCCACGCCACCACGTGCAAGGGACAACACAACAGGCAACAGCCAGAGCCACACACTCTGTGTCGGTACAACCCCATCCATAGGGTACACAACCATCAACCTTTTGCCGGTAAACACCTAAACAGAGCAACACTCTAAGACTACTGCAGAGCTCACGATCCTCGAACCCCGGACATGACCACACGTGCTGCGTGCGAAACGTTATTCGTGCGAGGGTGATCGGGAACCCACACGGCGATATGAATCAAAAGTGATATGTGTCGCAGCACGCAAAACTAACGGCAGCCACGCAACGCTGCTTCCCACGTGCTCTCGTTCGCGACGCTTCGTCGGCTGCGAGCACTCACGCCACGGCCTGCGCGCCTGCTCATACCACCCCAATGCTCCAATTCGGCCCGCGTCAGATTGAGCCGCACCCAAGCTTCCCGCAGCTGCGTGCAGCTGAGCTGGAGCTCGAATCCGCCCCGCGCGATGTCGGTGCCTGGCCGTGCCGGTGTGAGCCGGCGGTCCTTGCAGAAGAGGGTGAAACAGCGTGAAGCGTTCGCAGCGAACACGGGGTGGTTGCAGCCTTGCAGCTCATAGCGAACCATCACGCGATTCATATGAAAAAATTCCTGCTGCGGACGCACAATCTAGAGACACGACTTTCAGCAACAGCACTGCATCCACCGCGCCCCGTCTATGAACCTGTGCAGCGCGCACCAGCCACACTCAGAGCAATGCCGCGCCATTGGGCGAGAGCGACGAGTGCCCTTCCTGGGGCTGTGGCGGTGCGAGCGGGGCGCAGCGAGGCACCTCGGCCCCCGGGCGATCGAGTCGGTCGAGCAGGGCAGCGGAGAGCGACCGCGGGCGTCGTGGTGGACCTGCGTGGTGGTCGCCGGCCACGATGAGCGGTCTCGCGAGGGGGCGGATTAGGCGCCCTCGCGGGGCGGTCCCTGGGGCGCCCACGGCCGACCTGGCGCAGCGCGTACCCCGGGCTGCGCTGGATGTGTATGGGCGGGGGGGGTCCTTTGTTCGGTCACCTTTAGGCCGCAAACACCCGCACGGAGGTGCAGGTCATGTGAGCGTTCGCAAGGCTCTCGCCCCCACATTCTAGCTGGGTGTAGTAGACCGGAGGGCTACGAAGCCTTCACACTCCAAGGGGCTGGGCCGCTCCCATAAAAATAACCTTGACTGGGGTCTGGGGTCAAGCCAGCCTCGAATTATTCTTCGCACAACAGTCAACACTGTGGCGTGTGGGCGCGGGCACCTAGACGGGCACGGGAGGCTGGCGCGCACTGGCGCTAACACAAGCTATTAGCTTCCGTAACTTGCTACTAACTCGCCAATGTCAAAATGGTTTCTGGACGCCTCAACCTGCAACACCTCTGATGCACTCGCTGCGCTCGTAAGGACGCAGCTGCCTCGCCCAACATGGTAACCTGCGGCGTGCAACTGCCTTCGAAGTGCTGAGAGCAGGCCCGGAGGCACTCCACCTGCATTGGACATCAGTGAGAATCCATGTGCCACCTCACGGCGCAAGCTCAGCACAAAGTCGGCTGCGCGGTCCAAGGTCACCTTAGAGGCCTATCTCATCAACACGAAAACGGGTGTGATTAAGTTTTGGGCACGGCCCGCACCGAAGGCGGCTCTGCGTGCCGTCAACTCATGTAGGAGCCGCTGCTCCCAACGATCGAACCGGTGGCGTGCAATGATGGTGGAGTGCAGAGCGGCGGGCAGCCTTCTCTGGTCGGCCTCAGTCAGCAGCCGCGGCGCTAGCGCCACCTTGCCTCCATCGACTGCTGCTTCTTGCAACAGTGGTGGGGCCACGGTGAACCATGCCCCATGAAAACCCTTCCAGCGGTCGATCCCCTTTTCCCGCTCCACGCGCAGACGCAGCTCGCCCCCAACGCCCGTCCCACGGAGGATGACGAAGCGCTTGTTGAAGTTCCTCCCGCCCTTTCCGGCGACTTCGGCGGAATAGCCCTTTGGCGCCGCCACCCCGTCTGCTAGCCAGACTTTGAGCTCTGCGCCCTCGCGCAGCGAGAACGCCTACGGACGGGGGAGGCGAAGGGTGGGAAGAAGGGGCGCTGGAGACGCTGCCCGTGGTTAAACTCATGTCATGCCTGCGGCGGCACCGCAATGAAGGACGCAGCCCCTCCCTCCAGGCCGTCCTTCTTGAGGGCCGCAATTCGCGGCTTGGCATCGGATCGCTGCAGGGCCTAAGAAAGGACAGAGTGTGTGCAGTGCGTTGCGTGTGTGTATGTCGCGCTGCGGTTGCGCGTGTGTACGTGTATGTCAGGTGCGGCGGCGTTTGGGTTCTCGCGTGGCCTAGCTAAGGTGATGGCCTCCAGTTGCATCGTCTCGTTGATGTCCAGGAGGAAGATGCACTCGCGCTGCTCCCCCTCGTCGGCCGCCACGGTCTCGTAGATCACCTGTTTGTCGGCGGCGAGGGGGGGCGGTGGCGAGGGCCGTGGGGGGGGGGGGGGGGGGGCCGGCCAAAGGGCCAAAGGGCCCCAGGGGAACCTTCTTGAAGGAAAAAAAAGGCCCTTCCACCGGGAAAATGCCCATGTCGCGCAATTTTTCGTCCCCCCCGTCGACACCGAGGGCCGTCAGAAGCACCGCCGGCCCGTGCCTCCGCCGGACGATGCGGAGAGAGACTGGCTGCCGGCGCCAGCCGCCCGCGAGTGGCGCCCAACCGCCGTCGTGGTCAAGGCGGCGCTCTGTCGCCACCATCTCGTACGCCGCGGGCTCTGCCGGCGTCCCTTTGAGGTCGTCACCAGCTATGTCCTCCAGAACGTAGTAGACGAAGGCGCTGCGCGGTATCTTAAAGTCGAGCTCTGCCCGCGCGGGAGGCGCCGGCGCCATATCGGCCACCGCCTCCGCGAGGAGCGGGTCGTCGCCGTCGTCTGCTCCTCGTGTGAAGGGCGAGGCTGGTGGCACCGCCCCTCTCGATGGCGTGCTCATCTCCGGGGGAGGCGCCGCGCCGCTCACTTGCTGCGCGCGCCCGGAGCCGGCAAGGAGCTGCCCCTCTTCCGGCAGGGACGGCTCTGGGCCGGTGAAGAAGCTCGCTGGCCCGAGTCGAACGATGTGCTCCTACAGTGACGAGAGGGACTAGTGAGTCAAGAGGCAGCGGGGCTCGCACGCGGGCCTGCTGTCCATCCGCCGAAACCTCGAATTGGATCGAGAGGACAAAGCTCGGTGATAGCTGCACCGCCTCCCCGTCGCGCAAGACTCGCTCGTTGCCGAGACCGTCCGTCACGATTATGTGGTCGACGTTGAGCAGCGGCACCGACCAAGGCGCGGTCCGGCCGCCGCCGGGGACGTCGATCGACAAGGCGACAGAGGCGACCCAGGGCGGCGGCGGGCTCCACGCCTCGGCGTCTGAATAATCGCCACGCTGTGCTACGCCGTCGGCAAAGTGGGGTGGACAGAGGAGCAGCGACCGCGCGTATCTGGTATGCACGGTGACCAGCTTGCTCTGAAGCTGGACGCAGTAGAGGTTGCGGCTCTGCATTGTGTGAAGGCAAGCGGAAGAGAAGGAGCGCACCTCGAGTCACCCACCGGAATGAAGAATTCACTGCGCTGACCCTGTCCTTCTCCAACCCCTCGTTTGGCGTGCCCTTTTTATTTATTTATTTATTGGCACTACAAATGGCACAGCAGGCGACGGCCCCTTGCGGGTCGTCAAAGAGCCGGCGTACTCCTCCGGCCGCTCCTCCCCCTCCCAATCCTCCCCGGGCTCTGGCTCCTCCTCCTTCGCCCACGCCCTCGCCCCCCTCCGGCGGCGATTCCGTGCGGCCGTGGCCCCCGCCCCCTCCCCGCCCCCACCACGGCCGGAGCCGTACCACCCAGCGCGCACGAGGAGACCGAGGACGAGGAGCGGGGAGGCCCCAACAGCAGCGATTACGACTCCGACTACGACGACCCGCCGCGAACGCGTGTGTCGTATGGCTGGGGAGCCCCGTTCTCCTGGCTGTGGACGTGGGGCGACGGCCGATCAACGTCTCTACCTGTGGCGCGGACCGACGCAACTGCGGAGGTGTTAACTCGCTGTCGCCAAACAGCCAGGCGGAGGGCAACCTCGTTAGGAGGCTAGAGATCTCCCTTCCACCGAAGGGAGGATCGCCCTGCCACAGCTACGCGAGCGACGCCAGCTTGCGGCACGTTCAAATCGAGCATTCGGGCCGCGCGACCTATGGAGACCCAGTCAGAGGCAAGCGCGGGCGCTGCCCAAGCGGATCGCCGGCAACTAGTGCCGCCCGCGCCTGGCGCGACCGCCTTCAAGCGCGGGCGGCCCGTGACTTTGCTCCATCAAACGGGACAAGGCAAAACACAGTTGCACAGATACATGCCGGCGGCGCGACTCCCCCCCGCAGATCGTCCTCAGTGGGGGAGACCGCGACGCCGGTGACGGAGCGCAGTTGGGAGTGTCTTTGGCTCACGCCGGGGCGCTCGTTGCTCCTCCGTCTCTTTGTATCTTCCATACTGCGTTTATCAGAAGACGTATGGTTCTTGCACTTGTGCAAGATATTGGGCGTCTTCTGCAGCAGTCCCTTTGATGGGAGGCCCCAGGGTGGGGGCCGCCTCGAACCCCTGGCCAGGGATTCGAGCGGAGGGTGCCCCGGATTCATCTATCCACAGGGCCCCGGTACATTCATTAGAACTGATCACTTTGCGCAGCAGCCGTCCCTTCGCTGACTGGACGGCAGTGCGCTGCGCCGTCCGTCGCTCTGTCGTGCACGCTCTCGTGCTTCGTTGTGACCCACCCTGTCCCACCCGTGTGTGATCAGTGTCTACGGAGGGAGTGTCTTTGGCTCACGCCGGGGCGCTCGTTGCTCCTCCGTCTCTTTGTATCTTCCATACTGCGTTTATCAGAAGACTCGAAGCCTTCGACAATTCGGACCAAGCTCGGAAAACGCGGCAAACTTGGCGTCGAAGCCTTCGACAATTCGGACCAAGCTCGGAAAAACAATCCAAAGTCGTGGCAACCGACTCAGGGACGGACGATATCGTCCGTCCTTGAGGCAAACTTCTAAACAAAGAATTGGACAATGTCTGTCGGCTGCTGGCGCCGCCCCCACCCGCCGCTGACGCTACGCGCTCCACTGCGCTCATGGAGCCGGTGCTGACGGCCGACGAGGTTGAGGCTCTCTCCTCTGAGACTGCGGGCCGTGCGCTGCTGCTCGATGCGGCGCGTCTCACGGGCGACTTGGGGACGGTGGGCCCCGATGAGCCCGCCGAGCTCGCGGCGCACTCCTCCAGTGTACGACGCTGCCGCGGCCTCCGGCCCCGCCGCGAGAATTGTCTGCGCGCTCAGCGCGGGTCTGGGCGAAGATCGGTTGCGGCAGCTCGAGGCGGCGGTGAGGTCGGGCCGCACAGAGGCGGAGCGGCGGTGGCGCGAGCTGGTGAGCGATGCGGAGCTCGGCGAGGACGAGACGACGGCGAACCGCGTCCACCCGCTGCTCCGCGTCGGCGACGACGTCTCCGTACGCCGCGTCGCCTACCGCCTGCCTCGCGAGACCGAGAGACGTGGCGTCCTCCAGCTCCGCCGAGCCCCACTCGGGCCCCTCGTCAACCCACCAATCCACGCCCTCCACCGACCTGTCCGAATCGCCATCCGAACTCAGCTCGCCCTCGCCCTGGCCCTCGCCCTCGCCTCGCGCCTCGCCGCTCCCATCCTGCGGCTGCGCCACGCCCCGCGCCTCGCAGCAGCCCCATCCCCGGCAGAGCCCGCCGCACCGTTTGCGCGGCGTATGCCTGGCGCAAGATAGGGCGCGGAATGAAGAAACCTGGCTCACGCGGACAAGAACCCTGCGTCCGACACACGCCGCAAGGCCGCTCGATTTGGCCGCCTCCGTCCCCCGTGTCGAGCCTGTCTGCTGAGAGACCAGAGAGAGAGAGTTCTTGTTAAATTAAGAGAGTTGTTCTTAAGGTTGTGAGAGCTTGGTTACATTCTTTTTTGTGAACCTCTTTTCACGGTTTGTGTCACTTTTTCAAGCTCCCCAGAGGAAAAATCTTTTACCCCCCGCCCCCGACGCGAGTCTAGAGCGGACCCCCGACGCGAGTCTAGAGCGGACCCCGCGCCTCAGTCGAGTGACATGGCGACGATCGCACGTGCTACTCCCACTCCTACTCCCACTCCGAGTCGCGAGTGCAAGCGCACCTCGAGGTTTCGGCGCTGCAAGCACGTCGGGCAGCAGCCGCATTGGCCGGCACAGCGCAGGCAAATGGCACTGCGGAGGGGTCGGGGATGCGGGTCGATCAGATACGGCCGGATCAGATACGGCCGGATACGCGCAAGCAAATAGGCTGCGGACTCTCCTGTGGCGGCACGGCACGAACTGCGCCCACTCAACTGTCGCCGCCCACGCGCAGCCGCACTGAGCGCACACAAGAGGCAGCAGGACGCGCGGCGGGAGCACGCCCCGCCGCTCGGCGATCACCACGAGCTCGAGCAGCAGCAGGAGGTGAAGGTGGCGGTCACCCCACTCCTTGCAGTGGTCCCTATCCGGGAGAGAAGAGCACGTGGGGGGCGCGGGCGCGCGCGATGGGGAGCGCACGCGGGAGCGCGCGCACAATGCCCGGCAGTGTGCAGGCGGGAAGCCGCGCAGCGCGGTGAGCAGCTCGTACAGCACGCCCAAGTCGTCGCCCTCGAGCGGCAGCACTGCCTCGGCGAGCCCGCTGGCGCGCCGCCGCTCGTCGTCGGACGCGCCGCAGAGGGCCTCGTTCAGGTAAGAATCACGCGCGTGCTTGCGCTCCGAGCGCGCGCCGGTGAAGAGGAGCAACACGTTCGACACGTTCTCCTCGTCCGAAAACATCTTCTGCAGCATCATAGCGAGCCCCGAGGACTCGCCGGGCAGCCCGAGGATGATGAGGTTGGAGCCCTCGTCGTCGGGCGTTGGCATCTGGGTGAGCACGAGCGCGCTCGCGTCCTGGTTGCGGTAGGCCTCCAAAAAGCTACGGTAGTAGGAGACGTACTCGTCATTGGGGACCGTCCAATCCCTCGACAAACTCTGTACGGGCGCGGGCGCGGTGTCCATCGCGGCGAGGCAAGGCGAGGAGATGCCGCTCTGCCCGCCCTCCGGCCCCGCGTGCGCCGCCGAGCTCGACGCCTCGCCGCCCACCCCTCCCGCACGCCGAGGGGCGTCGCTAAGCAGCATTGGCGGAGAGAGCCAGTCCTCGGCAGCGGACCCCACCGGAGAGGAGCTGGTGGCGGAAGGGTCCCTCCGGACGGCGCCCCCGGAGGAGAGGGCTGGCGGCGGCTGCTGTGGCGGGTGGAAGGGGTCGGGCGCGAGGGCTGGCTCCTTCCCTGCGGCGGGGCGCTGCAGCTCTGCCGCCCGGCGATCGAACGGAAGCGTCGGCACGGTGCCGCCGCCGCCGGAGCTGCCGCCCTCTGGGTCGGAGGAGGGCGGCTCCCCCGGCTGGGCCGCCGCGTCGCCGCTCTCCGCCTGCATCCAGCAGCCGATGCCAGCCTGTGGGGGGTGGACAGCCTGCGGTCAGGGTCGGGGATGCAAGGGCCGCGCCTCTAAGATGCGCGCGCCCTGTCGGCGAAAATCCGCAGAGCCTCCGCCGCGCGCTCGTCCTGGCCGCTCTTGATGATGGGCGTGAGCGCGCAGACCCGAAGTCTGCACCTCGCACTGGTCCCATCGTCGGGGTGGAGCACGCGCACGTCGCACCAAGTTAGGCCGGGCGAGGTCCAGCCCAGAAATTCGTGGAAGTCGCCCGCGCCGATCAGGGCCTCAACCCATGGTACGCGTGGCCCCTGCACACGTGGCCCCTTCAGCCGCCTCTGTGCGGCCCTGCTTGCACGCGTCAGCGCGCGGAATTGCTGCGGGCGCTGCACGCCAGGCGTGGCCGGGGACATCGGGTCGACTGATGACGGAGCGGGCGCTACGAACGCCTCGAACAGCATGCAGCAGGGGGCGGGCGGCGCCTCGCCGAAGATGGCGAAATGCAGAGCCTTGCCCAGCATTTCGAGCGAGTTGTAGGTGTTCGAGCTGCACCGCTCCGCGCGCAGCCGCTCGACCGTGGCGGCACCCAGCCTCTCGGCGATCACGCCCTGGGGGTCGATGTCAATCACTCTCGCCGGAGAATGCTGGAGGGCGGGGTCGTCGGGCGTCACGACAATTTCGATGAGCATCAGAATACGCACGTCGAGCGGCCTCGCGAGGGCGAGGCTCCAGTTTGGCGCCGAACCTCCAGGCAGGCGGCCGGGATGGTGGTCACCCCACCCGGGCGGCTCCGGCAGAAAGGCTTGCACCAGCTCGTCGAGCACGCGCATCGTGGGAGGCGGCCTTTTTCTTTTCTCTCTGTGCGAAGTGAAAGTGTGTGTGAAGAGATAAAACTTCTGATGCCATGCATGACCTAGTAGTGTCCCCAGCTATGGGCGTGTCCACGTTGGAGCCAGGTGTGGTGTGGGCGCGAGAATAGCTCCGCCGTTCATGGAGGCAACCGATGCGAGTCGACTGGTGTGTGTCGTCGTGGTTTCGTATCAAGAATACTCACTCACTCACTCACTCTGTGCGATCTTTTTATCCCTTTCGCGGGAAGTCCGGCGGGCACCGCACCAACTGCCATGTATGCAGCCCTGCGATGTCGCTTCCGCTCCTCTTCCTCGGCACCCTGCAGGTCGTGCCCCGCGATGAACGTCTGGTCGGGATCGTGCTCCGCGACGACCACGGCGCGATCACGCCCATCTCGCGCTCGGATGCTCTGGCTCTCGTAGCTCGCGGCGCAAAGAAGATGTGCCGGCGGTATATGTGGCTGGGCTGCTCTGATGTCGCCCACGACGGCTTCGACCCGTCGAGCTGGAAGCATGTGACTCGGCGCGCCCGCCACCAGGGTATGCAGACGGGCTCCGCCCGAGGGCGGCGCCTCTCTACCGTCTGCAGCCCAACCAACGCGGGAAGCCCGCCTCTGTCGTGTGTGTCATCTTTCCCAGCGGCAGCGCGCCGTCTTCCACCAGGCCCGCGCGCGACGCGTGTTCCCTGCTCACAGGGGTGAGCCTCCGCCCGCCAGAAGCCCTCCACCACCCACCACTCACCGACGCGCTCCTCTCTGCGCGCGCTCGCAGGCTCAATGCGGACGTCCGTGGGGTGTGAGCTCGCCAACGGACTGATGGTGGGCAGCGGGTCGCATTGGTCCTTTGATACCTGCTCGAGCGCAAGCACAAACAGGGCACGACTGCTTGAGAATGTCTTTGCCTGCACGAGCATCTTCCGAGGTGCGCAACGCGGCCCCACACACCACACCTTCGAGATTGCTTCCATTGAGCCCATGTGCAAGGGTCTGGGGGGGCTGTCAGTGGAGAGCACTACGGCTGCTCGAAGCGACCCCCCCTCAGTAGTCTCGAGGAGAGAGAAGGGAGGGGGTGGCACCCGCCTCTCGGCCGCGGACGCACCTTGCTCACCCTAATCCCAGGTGAGGCAATCGTCCGCCCCGACGGCGCGTCACCACCGTCTCCGCCTCAGGATTGGCTCCAGACTCGCGCCCGCCTGCCTCCGCCCGACTCGCCGCCCGGCCGCTCTCAGAGTGCTCCACCTTCCTCGAAGCGGCAGAGGCCAGACGGCTCATCCCAGATTGAGCTCAACCCTTTCGAGCGTGCAGCGCTCGGAGATGCCGAGTCTGTGGCCAGTGGAGCCGTTACTGCTACGGTGGACGCGATTGTGGAGGGACTGAAATCGGTCCTCGTTGACCTTCCAAAGCAGGTCGCGACTGCGACGGCCGCCGCTGTTCGCGCATTTGATCTCTCCGAAGAGGAAAAGGCCGCCGCCGCCGCAACACGCCAAAGTGCTGCACCCTTTGTTGCAAAGATTGACGCATGCAAGAACTGCTTTGACATTGGCCAGCTTGAGGGATTCCGATTTGATCAGCAGCATGGCGACATCATTTGCAACTGCTGTTTTAAGTATGCCAGCTCCAGCTATGTGCCGCTGGCTCTGAAGGCTCGGACCGCGAGAAGCGTCGGCGTCATTGAAGGCATCAGGAACAGATCCACTCTCGGGCCCGCGCGTGCCTTCTTTTCTGTTAAGGCTGGAGTCAAACAGCATGTGCAGACCCAGATTCATCAGTGGTGCTCCCACCACGAGGTTGTCGAGTCGCAGTATGCTAGTGAGCGCCGTCGGGCTGGCATCATCATCAGTAAGCTGATCCTACAGGCGCCGCCGCGCGTGTGTGTCTAGCTAGCGCGCTCCGCGCGTGCGGTGTCCAGCTAGCGCGCTCCGCGCGTGTCCGGGTAGAGCACCGGCGCGCTCCGCGCGCATGAGAATCCAGTGCTTATGCTCATAAGCACTAAAAGCTCGTTTCTGCAGCTTGGGGTGCACGCGGCCGCGCTTGGAGGCGCTAATTGCTCGGCCGCGCGGGGCTGGTTGACTCGCCCGCTGGAAGGGTGGTGCACGGGATTTGGGTCGGGGGTCCCATCGTCCCCGGGGAGGGCGGCCGTAAAGGCCGCCGCGCGACTGTCGGCGTGGTCGCCCTCCCTTTCTTGGTCTTGGCAAGGTTGGTGAAGTTGGTGAAGCCTGGGTGCTGCCCTTGGCCGCGAAGTGCCCCTCGAGGGGGGCAGCTGGCACTCCGCGGTTCGGTCGTCGTGGTGATGCTCCTCCATCGCTGTCGGAGCGATGGTCCAATGCGTGGTGCAGTCAGGTGAAGGTGGTACGTAGTAACGTCAATGCTCGGTCTTGCGTCTATGCTGTTGCGTGTTGAGATCCTCAGCTGATCTAAGTTGGTTTACGTTTGCTCAAAGGGGGGGCTGTGGTGAATACGACTCTCCGTCGCACTCACGGTTCCTGGTCCGGAGCCGCCGCGGCTCGGGACTAAACGACAGGGCCTCCCTATGGCTGCCCTCACACGACTCCGTGCGGCGTTCAGAGAGTTCGTTACCGGTCTCTCTTTCGCTACGTGTTTGACGACGTCAAACAGTGTTTGACCACGGCGCTGTTCACAGCGCGCGCGGACGGCAGTTCTGCGAGTCCCGCTCCGCAGGACTTTTGTAAAGCATGCTTGTGGCAAGTTACAGGCGCTAGTATCGACCTCAGAGACCCAAACACTAATTAATAATTAAGGCTCAAAGTATGGTCAAACAACCGTCAAACAAACAGGTCAAACAACGAAAAGAGACTAGTGCGACCGCTAGACGGCGGTCTCCGCCGGCCCCAAGGCTGCCCAGCCCCAGTACCACACCGGCCACGTACACCGTGGCGCTGGAGTCGGTCAGTGAGGCACTAGACGGGCTACGGAACCATGCGCGCGCCGGCCGGACAGGCTGCGCGCAGGGGCCGCGCCGCCTCGATTTCGCACCTCCGCTCCGCGGCCGACTGAGGGGCCAGCTCGCCCGGCGACAAGCCCAGCCATCGCCCAGCGCCCCGTATCGACGGGGGGCACGCAAAAAAACCGCACCTACGACTAGGGTGAGCACGTGAGGGCGGTCGGTGTGGGCCGCGGGCGGGCTGCCAGGAGGGCGCGGGTGGGAGCATGGGAGATGCACCACCGCTCGACGAAGACGCGCCCGACGAAGCCCTGCTAGCGGAGGATGGTCGATCCTCACCTACTAGCGTCGTCCACCGGGCTGCATCGCGGAGCCATCGCGGGGAGCCAGCGGCGGCGAACCGAGCAGCATGGGCGGTGTGTCATTCTGCAGTCGATCGCCGCCGAGCGGCATAGCGGCGCCGTCGCGGTCGCGGGCGGCGCCGTCGCGGATAGCCAGAGGCGGCGCGGGCGGGCGGGCGGGAGAGTGCGGTGGCGCGAGCGGTGATGATGATGTGGCCATTGGCCGCCGCCGCGTCCTCTTTGCGAGCGCTCTCGACTTCCGTCCCTTTTTACCCCCCCCCCTTGCTCGTGTGTCTGACTTTCAGCGGACCAGGCCAGGGCCTCTCAGCAGTCTACTTGGGTTTGTTCGCTCGTGGAGAGGAGCTACGGCCATTCTCCACTTGTGTTTGACGACGTCAAACAGTGTTTGACGACGTCAAACACGATCGAGTAACCGTTACACACAATGGGACCGCCCGTCGTCCTCAATTCGATTATCGGGACCCCCGGGGGTCGTTACATGCGCCTCGTCACTCCGTTGCGAGCTCCACTCGCGGCTCCAATCGCCCCGAGTCACCGCGGAGGGCTTGTCCACAAACCTCCTCCGCGACACAGTCCCGTACCCGGTGTCGTGCGAGGGAGTTTGTGCTTGTAAAATTCTTTTTCAGAGTGGGCAAAGGCAGGAGAATTTTTATATTACCAAAAGGAGGGCTACACAACGCCCTCTACGCTGGGGTGCCGGCGCCCTACTGGGCGAGGAGGAGAATTTTACAACAACAAAAAATAAAAAAAAACAAAAGAGCTGGCAGGAGAATCTCTCTCAATGGCGCCTTCCGCACGCAGCAGCGTTGCACAACGCTTCCTCGAGCGCTTCGAGGCCACCAAAAGGTCGCTCGTGTGCGGTGAGGTTGCTGCCTCGTCGGCGATAGTCGAGCCGGAGGTTCGCCACAGCGCTGGCGGCGGCGCTGGCAGCGGCGCTGATGAGGACGAGGTGGCCGAGCAGGGCAACTTTGACGCTGTCATCAAGGCGTGCGGCGGCATAAAGCTCTCGAGGCTTCTCGCCGCTGGCCTTGAAGCGCTGCTCGCCGGCGATGGCATGCGGCCGTCGGGCCCCTGTCACGCCGTGCCCGTCCAGCGGGATGTGGCCAACGGCGCAAACGTTGCGTCGTTGGCCAGCCTCCTGCGCGGCGCGGCCTCTTCAGGCGCCTCCGTCAAGCCAACAGTCGACTGCGGGCTGGTATACTACGACCGCGACCGCGGCCTTTTCATGGAGCGCATCTTCGTCGACGGCTTCAGTTTCGTCGACCGTGCGTGCACTGCGGGCTGGGCTAATGAGACCCTCACGCCTGGCTCAGCGCTGACTGAGCTGGTGGAGCTCTCAACCCAGGAGGATGCTGGCGCCGCGTTTGAACACACCGGTGGCCTCCCCTCGGTGTTCCGACATAGCCGCAATGTCCTGCTCCACATAATACTCTGGCTTGTTAGGCATGCGGCACCTCTACATACTGCTCGGTTCGGACGGCTCCAACTACATCGGCGTCCAGGACATCCGGGCGACGCGCAAGTCCCTTTGGCAGGGCCGACGGTACGAGGAGTACTGCAACATCACCTCGTTCTTCGAGACGCTCTGCGAGCTGTTGGCCGGCGGCCACGAGGCCACCAATCGGCTGCGAGATGCTGGGCACACCGCGACAACGCCGGCGGAGGCCGCGTCGGCTCGCGAGGTCTTGGGCAGACCATCACCCGTAACTCTCTTCCCCACTACGTCTCACATGCATCCGCCTGGTGCCGCGCAGGCGCGCTACGACGTTGCTGGCAGCGGCGACTGCTCCACGCGGACTATGTCGCACCTGCGCGCCGCGCTGGGCGCCACCGGGCTGAGCCTGCGCTGGGTGCGCCTCGACCCGTTCAAGGTTGCAGCGCACCTGAGCAGCGAGTGCGCCCTTTCCGTCCCACTTCACCGCCCAAGACACTTCTCTCCACTCCCCAGTTTCCGCTCAGGCACAGCGTCCCCGACGGGCGCTTGCGCTCGCTCGAGTCGCTCGAGCTCTTCTGCCTCCTCTTGCTCAACTCGACGAAGCCGCTGGCTGCGGCCAACCTCAACATGCGGGTGTGGTATACGCCATTGCTGGCTGTGGCTTCGACTGCGCGAAGCCTTGCGTTTGGAGCCACCACATCTGCCGATAGGCACTCACAGTCCAAACACAGCTGCCGGTTCAGCTGCCAGCTGTGTGTGTAGGCCCCGTTGCGCGAGCCGCGCCCGTCGTTCGCGGCAAGTGCACCGCCTCCTCGGTGGTGCTCGAGGCGGCGCTGCGTCTCGATGGCGGGCCGTTGGTTTTTGCCAAGGCGGCCGCCAAGGAAGGGCTGCCTCTGGGCGCCCGGCTCAGCTGAGTGATTTGCACGTTCGGCCCAACGCCGATTTGGGCTGTGACGTTTGAATAGGCGCTCGCCGGGCTAGCCGGTCGCGGGTGGCGCAGCTACGCAAGATGCTCTGCGTGCAGGCGAAGCGATTCCTCTCGGCGCCAACTGCTGAACCGCCGGGGCCTGGGGCTTGGTGGTTCACATACCCCAATCGCGGCGCGGGGGAGAAGCGGCCGCCGCTGCCTGCTCGCACCGCGGACCAGGTCATCCCCTCGCCGACCCCTGTGACCGTCGGGGATATTTCATTAATTGATTTGGACGATAGGCGCACTCTTCATCAGGACGCAAATAAACCAAGGATGTAATGACATGGGCAAGTGTTATTACATAGGCATACTTGTACGCGTGCCCCCTCGTGCACGCGCTGCGCAGGCACGGCGAGGAGGAGCGAGAGAATTTACTGTTGTCCATACTGAGCGAGGCGGTGGCGAGTGGGCACTGGTCAAGCGAAGCGTGGATGCTCCTCGAGGACGGGGAGGGGGACAGATCCGCGGCAGCCCACGCCTTTTGGGGGTTGCTACGGAGGTGGTGCAACCTGGAGTCATGCCGAGTAGAGTTCTGTCGCGCAACGACACTAGAGCTCTAGAAGATACAGACTAGAAGAGGGGGGACGCCGCGGAGGCGAGACTAGGTCCAGCCCTGGGTGGCGCAGATCTGACGTTTTGTATCTGTAATAGATAAGATGAGAGTGAGGTAGAACCGGACCCAATCAAAGTCGGCGGGCGAGGGGGGGGGGACGACGTCGACGACGAAAAACGGCGGGCGCATTTGGGCACATGGCTGGGAGAACTCTGTGGTGGACCCGCTGGGCAAAAGGAGCTCGCAGACCGTTGCGTTGGGCCTCACGATGTCATCGAGCGGAGCGAGCGCGAGCGCGGCGGCCATGCAGCGGCACCAGGAGCAGCGGCGCGCTGACACGAGCGCGCTCGCCGATGCGGCGAGGGGGCAGAGGCAGATGCCCGAGCTGCCGCCGTACGTGCCAGATTCGACCTCGCGTTCATGTCTCAGATGCTGGGCGTTGGAGCCGTCCGGTCGGAAGCAGAAGACCCAGCCACTGGCGACGACGAGACGATCATGCAGGAGGCCGCCGTAGACATTGCCCTCCAGCTTTTGACGGATGGCGAGGGGCTGCAGGCGCTGCTTGCATCTGATGAACCGAGCGCAGAGAGGGTTGCACTGGAGGGCGCCGACAACGCGCTTGCAAACTCGCGTGCGACGGTTAATCGGCTTTACGAACTGGTCAGGGCGAGTGAGGGAGGAGCGGCGGTTCGCCGCATGGGCGAGGCGCGCCGAGCTGTGGCTGCACAATCGCTAAAGAAAATACGTCCGCGTTTATACCAGTTTTAGGTACCTTGTTGGCAAATCAAGACACAGAGCTCTCACAGATCACAGCGGGAGGAAAGCGGCGAGTCGCAATTCCAGGGGTCCTTGTGGCGGGCCACCCTGTCCAGAGAGGCATGGATGCCAATCTGGGGTCTTTCGACCGAGTCTATGAAGCCCTGGCCGCCTCCCGGTGATGGTTAAGGTTGTAGAACCACGCGACGGAGATGGTGCGGGGGTACGGGTGTTCCAGGGGGTCACGACACGCACCGACCCTTCACGCGCCAAAAGGCTGTGCCCGGAGAAGGCACAGTAATCCGGCACCGTGTTGGGCGCCCCATTCCGTTTAGGGCTAGGTCGGCCTCAGGGCCCCGTCCACTTCCCTCCCACTTGGCGCGTGATGATGAGGAGATGCCACCCAGGCCAGCCAGGGCAGGGGCGGGGCGAGGGCGGAGGGCGGGATGGGCGCCAAGCGGGAGGGAGCGAACAGAGTGGAATGCACAGATGGGGGATGGCAAAGGCGGAGGGCGGGAAAGGGGGAGGGTGGCGGGCGCTGTTGCTATTGCTTTGGCGGCGACAAGCGCCGTCTCTGCGGCGAGTGTCGCGGAGGAGCAAGGGCCGTTTGGCGGTGGTGCCAAAGAACGGCGCGGCGGCGGCGCAAGCGGCTCGTTCGGTCGCGCGTGACCCGAGGCTGCCGTCTTGGATGCAGCCTTCGCGTCTACCTGGACCGCCGGGCCCGCGCATTGCGCTTTGTGCTGCGGCGTTTGGCCTGCTGCTGCCGGGCCGCGGCTTCTTCGGCTCTGTCGCGGGGCTCCTGGCTGCGGAGCAGACCATCCCAAGAGCGCGTTTGCTGCCTCGAGCCAGCATGGCGGTCTTGGCGTGCTCCTGCTCGACGGTTACAGCAGTTTGCGCTCCCGCTTTGGTGTCGGTGGACGCATTTCTTTTTAAATTGTCAGAACAGATTGTCAGAACAGGCAAACTTGGACTCGAAGTTGAAAGTTGAAGTTTGTGTCAGAACGGGGACCAAGTTTGTGTCAGAACAGGGCCTACGCCTCAACGTGAGAGTGTCGTTGGTCGGACTGTGTGTCGCCTTCCCATCAATCAATCAATCGCCTTGGCGCTTGGGAGGACGTGCTGCGTGTGTTGAGTCCCTCCGTGGCTCGGAGGGAGACTTCAAGACAGGAAGAGGGAAGGAGCGGGGCAACTGGGAATGTCAGAGCCCCTGAGCTGTGAAGAGAGGGGAGGATTTTGCGCTGTCAGAACGTTGTCAGAACGTTGTCAGAACACTGTCAGAACGCTGTCAGAACGCTGTCAGAACGGCCAGGTCTCTGTCAGAACATCTGTGGGAGCTCCACAAACCAGGTTACCGCAATGCTGGACAGACTCTCATGCGCCTGTGCGCCAGACAGAAGCACGGCGTGCTCAACCAGGGAGGGGCGCGCGAATCACCCAGGCGCCCCGCCGATGCACCGATGCGCCCGCCGATGCTCACCCAAGCGCGCGCTGTAGCAGCGAATTTATTTTTTCCTGCCTCGGACGTCTCTGCGCTCGACTTTCACGCGCCATGCGGTGCCCGCCGTTTCGTCGGGCTGCAACCAGCTACAAGTCTTGCGTAGGAAGCCGAGTGCTAAGCTTGCTGGCGGAGCAAATCTCCCATCTACCAGATATTGATTGTTGGCGGGCGAGAGATGGGGGGAGAGAGACTTTCTTTCAGTTATTTAGCTCTTACATTCCCGGAGGAGGACTGCTTTGGGGTTTGCGATGAGAAGCGATCCGAAGACCGAACGTGGCATATGGGTGATCAGATCACTACCGCCGTAACGCAAGAGCACTGCGGCGGATCGGGCTCATGCTAGCATCCACCTCGCGGGCCTCTTTTGTTCATCACAACTCAAAAGTACAAGCCTTTTGAGTCATTCGCGTGTCACGCGTCGGTCACTTCCTTCACCCTCGGCTGCCGGCAACCTCGGTGGGCGTGGGGTCGGGCGCGGCGGGAGGGGGATGGAGGCCCGCCGCCGCGGCGCTGAGAAAGTCGAAGCTGCCGAGGAAGTCCGAGGCGCTGAACCCAGACGGCGCTGCTGCTGCTGGAGGTGGTGCTGCCGCCGCCGGTGGTGCTGCCGCCGCCGCCGGTACTGCCGCCGCCGCCGCCGTCGGCACGGGCCGCGCGCCGGCGCGCCGGAAGCGTATCGCATAGTCCTCCCTCGCGGCTTCCGCCTCCGGCTCGCCCCGATGAAACGGCTGCAGCTGGTACCCAGCTGGCTGGTACCCGTCCCATACGCCGCCCCATGTCGGCGGCGGCGGCAGCTGTGGCGGCGGCGGCGAGAGTGGCCGGGGACGCTTCTTTCCCTGAGCGGCGCGGCCCGTCGCGTTGCCCAGGCCGCACCGGTGCGCTTGCATCGCAATCTGAATGCCGTGCGTGCGCGCGCTCTCCGCCTCCCTGCCGACGCCGCCACCCGGCCGCCACCCCATACGCGCCAGCATGCGGAACCCGCGGTTCTCGGCAGTGAGCTCGGGCGCCGCGTTCGCAGCTGCTATCGCAGCCGCGGGCTGCAGCAGCGCCGCCCCGCTGGCCACTGACGGCGCTGCACGCTCCGACGGCGCGGCACGCTCCGCAGCCTCAGCGAGCCGCCGCGCCTTGGATTGCTTGTTGTTGGCCTTGGCTTGCTTGTTGTTTGCCTTGGCTTGCTTGTTGTTTGCCTTGGCTTGCTTGTTGTTTGCCTTGGCTTGCTTGCTTTTTGCGAGCCGCAGCGCCTTGGCCTGCTTCTTGGTCGGCTGGGCGCCGCCGACCACCGCCTCGATCGCCGAGTGCAGCTGCGCCTGCTGCTTGCGCGTCAGCCCCTGCGTACTCGCCTTTGCGGCCCGTTTGGCAGTGGGCAAGGAGAGGTGTGGCAGCCCGGCGCGCGTGGAAACCACCTGTCCATAGTGCATAGTCCACACCTGACCTTCTTGGTTCTTCTGGACGGAGCGGCCATTGTCCAGCTTCCACTGTGTCGAACTGCCGCCGCTCTCGCCCACAATGTTTGCAGCGTCTCCAGCACACATACCGCACTTGTCCACGCGCATCACGATGTGCCGTGCACTGCTGGAGGCGGCCATGATACACGATAGCCAGACTCCTGGCCTTCGCGAGCTCACGCGGGCCACCGAGCAGGAAGGACGGGGCGGCTCGCGGGGCGCAGAACGTAAAATTCTTTTTCAGGGACTTGGCTGTAAATTCTTTTTAAAGAAGGAGCAAGTGGTGTGTGTGACTAGTACTCACGAGCTAAGTGCCTCGCCGCCCTCGCGGGAGTCGCTTAGGCGGCGATGCCAGCCTGTCGCTCAACCAATGTCGCTCCTTCCACCCGTTCGCCGTTCCGCGCTGATTTCAGCAAGTGCTTCATTCGGCCTCCATCGGGCTGCGAGGAACCCGAGGTTGAAGTGAGTGTGCACGTGTTAAGAATATTGTGCGCGCGTCGTGCTGTGGCGCAGTCTCTCTCTTCATATTACAAAAATGCGTGTGAGCGCATTCAAAGCTTCCAGAAAACCACATCAGCAACCCCTTAGGCGGCGGCTCGCCCGAACACCTACTGGCACGGCCCCTGACCGGCGGACCACCCGCCATTGCGGCGCGGTTAGTAGACGCGCTTGACAGTGAACGCCATCATGCGCCAGATAGGCATGCATCAGAGCCGGCCCCAAGGGTCATCGTTTCCAGCACTGCCCCAGCCACCGTTTGAGCCCTGTCCAGCGGCGGCGTTTCCACCCCAGCCGCCGCCGTTTGCAACCGGCGCCGGTGCCGGTGACTCCCAGCCATCACCACCTTCAGCGGCACCCCATCCATCGCTGGACGAGCCTTGGCCGGAGTACGTGTCAGCAGCCTGATCACCGTAACCGCCAGCCTCATCCTGGCCCCAACCAGCGCCGCCGCCGCCGGTGGCCTGGCCCCAGCCGCCGCCGCCGGTATCATCCTGCCCCCAGCTGCCGCCGTCGCCGTCAGCGCTGCCACCGTTCGATCCCGTGCGGTACACGTTCCAGCCGCGCTTGTCCGTAAGGGTGAGCTCGCCGTGGAGCATCTCTCCAACCCCGCCGAGCATGCCTTCTGACGCTGGGCAGCACGCGCACACAGCCCCGTTTGGAGCAGTCGCGCCAAAGGCGAATGTCTCTCGTACCGAGAAGACCTCGCCACAGTCTCCGGTTCGCTGGTACGCCAGCACGAGTGCCTCGCACTCATTGCCCTGCATCGTGCCCATGAGCTTCGACTTCAGCGTCTTCGGGATCGGCGAAGGGCCTGGGCAGCCACCGAGGACCTGGATCCACTTGTCGTGGCCAATCTCGTAGGCGGTCATCGTCGAAGCGGCGATGAGGTGGAACATGGTCACGAATGAGGAGGGAAGACGGACCTCCTCAAGGCCGCCTCTGTGTTCAGCTGGCACAAAAAGAAAAACTCTGGAAAGTTGCACACACGGTTGTTTTTTTGCGTGCATAATGTCTCCACAACGTGCCCGCTACAACCTCGATCTCCCTCTCCTACACAGCTGCGCCCAGCAGCTCGTCGATCCGCGAAGGGACCTCGGCGAGCGAGCGAATCACGTCGCTCGCAGGCACGCCCCGCTCCGCCGCCGCGTGTGCCGCCTTTCCGTCCGGGTCAAAGAGGAGCGCGTGCATGCCGACCGCCCTGGCCGCAAGGTAGTCCTTCTCGAGGTCGTCCCCGACGTGCAGCACCTTGGCCAAAGTACAGGTTTCGATCCGGGCCACCGCAAATTTTGATCAGCAAATTTCGAGGGGCGGCCGCAAATTTTGAGGTAGATTTTGATTGTCAAAACGTGTCCGTCTTGGCACAGGATAGAGCATATAGGCGGCGAACACCCAGGTGCGCAGGGACATCGCGACTCTGCCCGCTCGCTCGACCCTTTTGCCGCGAGAGGGCGCCGGCCGCGTCTAAGAGGTGGCTGGCGCCCTGAGGCGGCAATTGGTGGCGTGGGGAGTTTTGCGGAGAACGCTACTGGCGGCGCGACAGGGCCTCTCTCCGCTGCGTGTGCCGCCCGTCAGCACGCGGGTGCGCAGACATCGCGACTCTGCCCGCTCGCTCCTAGGCTCGCTCGACCCTTTTGCCGCGAGAGGGCGCCGGCCGCGTGTGTAAGAGGTGGCTGGCGCCCTGAGGCGGCAATTGGTGGCGTGGGGAGTGCGGAACGCTACTGGCGGCGCGACAGGGCCTCTCTCCGCTGCGTGTGCCGCCCATCAGCACGCGGGTGCGCAGACATCGCGACTCTGCCCGCTCGCTCGACCCTTTTGCCGCGAGAGGGCGCCGGCCGCGTGTAAGAGGTGGCTGGCGGCCTGGCGCCCTGAGGCGGCATTTGGTGGGGTCAGCGTGCGGTGCTGAGTCTTACTCGTCCGGCTGGGGCCAGATCCCAGCGCAGAACTCTGCAACGCTGGCATACAAACACAAGAGGACTAACCCTAACCCTAACCCTAACCCGTACCCTAACCCTAACCCTCTAACCCTAATAACCCTAACCTAACCCACCCCCCAACTCCACACCTTAAATGTGAAAGATCTTGATGAAAATCAGGCCCGACTGCAAATTTCTTCAAAATTTTCGCAGGCGCTCCGCGCCTGTAGATTTTGAAATAAATTCGACAAAATTGGTACCTGGCCCAAGCAGCACCTGAGGTCAGGTGAGGTCCACGTCTCCACACACGCGAGGTGGTGGGGCAACCAAGGGCCGGGCTAGTCCCTCGCGACTCCACGTCTAGAAAGCCAGGAGATTTACGGCGTTCAAAGAACAAGGCTCGGTGCGCGTGGGTGAGCGGTGTGAGGGTGTGTACTGTGGGGTCTACTCGAACGTCTACGCAAGTGAGTGTAGAGGGGTGGTGTGGGGCGTGCAGCGTAGTGTTCATTAGCTCCGAGTAGAGGGGGCGTCCTGCAGTTAAGGGGAAACCCGGTACGCGGGGCTAACCCTCGGAGACCTGTGTTTACTTTATGGCCCTCTTCCTGCGAACGCGCACCCCCCCCTAGGGGTCAGGGCTCTCTAGCCCGTAGCCCGATCCCGATCATCCGGCCCGCTGGGTGCGCTTCTCAGCTCCCCGGCCCTGGATGTGAGGCTAATGACTGCACTCCAAGTGCTCCAAGTGCATCGTTCGTGCGGCAACAGTCGATGGTTTGCCGTGAAAACGGCATGAACGGCTCAAATCACCCCGAGAAACCCTTCGGGTCACTCCCTCATCGCAAACAAACCCTGTCAGCAGTCCTCCTCCGGGAATGTACGTAAGAGCCACATACGAATTCCCTATATTGTTTTTTCCAGGTGGGTAAAGAGGGAGATTCGCGCGAGCTGCGGGACCGGCGGGACGGCGGCGGGTGATTGCGATACTCGCTTAGTGTGGGTAAACGAAAGTACCGTATACGGTACTAGGGAGGGGGGGAAGTAATCTGAAACTGCAACGATGCATGCGTGCAGCACGAAACGGCTGCGATTCAGCGGTCGCGCCGCTGAGCGTTCAGGTCGAGCTCGGCGAGCTGAGCAAGATCATCCAGCGACGCGACAGCTGAATCGCAAGCGTTGAGGAACGCGAGACAGATCGCGTTCCGCGTTTCAGTTTCACGAAAAGTACCACCCTCCCTATAGAGAGAAAGCGGTTGAAAGCCGACAAGACGCCGGCGGCCGTCCACGACGAGCGAGCCAGTTGCCGGCTCGCACGGCAGCCTCTTCCTCTCGCCCAGCCTCAACTTCCATACAGTCAACATTTTGTCGCTGCGTGCTCGTGGTGAGCTGTGGCGGCGGTCGAAGTTCGCCCAGATTCGGTGACGAGCGCCAGACGATAGTACCGCCTCTGTTCGCCCTGTGCATGTCAGGCCAGGCTGCAGCAGGGCATCTACCATCGTGCTGCGCTGTTGCAGCCTGACTTTGCCCACTGTGCACAGTCGCCAGAGCACCACCACCGCCCGGCATCGTGTCACGGCGAGCTCCTTCTGCGCCCGCTCGCGAGGCTCTCGCAGGGTCTCTCGGAGGGCTATGCGCGGATCTACGAAGACGCGGACGACACAGGCGCGGCTCCCCTGCAAGTGTACGCCGAGAAGATGGAGGATGCCTTGAACGTTATAGGCAAGCGAGCGAGTGGGCGCAAAGTTGCGAGTGCGCTTAGCGAACTTTGTTTCATGTTGGACATGATCACGGCCATCTTTGTGACGATCAATCTCGAGGCCGAACGTCCTGTCAACGACGTCCCGTATGATGGCTTTCGTGAAGCAATGCGCGGGGTCGCCGGCGGGGGCAACGCGTCGACCTCTCTCTCTGGTGCACCACGGGCCGCAACGGCCTGCTACGGCTTTAGCAGCGTGCGCGAGGAGGCAGTGTGCCGGCACAGTCGAGCCGGAGCATCGGGTTCTTGATGCTTGTGGGGTCAAGTTTGACCTTATGCGGCCTAATATGCAACAATAAGGTTACTTCCCCCAGGATTGGTCTTCTCTGCATGCGGGAACACCCTCGGGCGGCCGGGTGGGGCTGCGGCTGGAGCTAGCATGGCTCGATAGAGCCGAGACCCCGTGTTGAGGCGGCGCTCCTGTGGGCGGCTGTGGAATCGGGAGATATTCGAGGCAGCCAGATCTCCCGATCTCATCCCAGTGATGGACGTCCGTACGTCCCTTCTTAGTGATTGTGTTTCGGACGGCCCTTCGTTGTGTTCTCCTCCGTCCGCCAGCGAGACTGGCTCAGTCGCTGGCGGCCACAGTTCTCTGTGAGAATGCTATGCTCTCACCCAGCCTTTTGAGATATGATCCCTCAAAGTCGATTTTTCGTTTACTGGTGACCATAGTACCGTTTGTCTTCTTCTTGCGTTTCTTCAAACGATCCCTTAAAGTCTCGACAATCACTAAGCTGCTTATGTGGCACCGCAGAGGCTCCCACGCTCCCTTGGGGATGCCTGAGGCCACCCCAACCACTCACTAAGCCGTACGTGGACGCGTCTACTTTTTTCGTTTACCCACACTAAGCGAGTAGAAAACCGCCGAAATTCCTACAATGTCTAGTCCGACGCCCCGAACGCGCAGCGTCGCCGCCGCGAGCTGCGCCGCGAGTCGCGTCTCGCAGCTGACGGCCGCGGCCGACGCGCTCACCTCCAACGAGGACTGCTGGCTGCTCGTCGGCGAGGCCATTTTGCGCACACACGACTTGCAGGTGTATGCGAGTTGGCGCCTTGCATCCAAGGCCTGTCTCGGCGCTTGGCAGCACAGCTTTGATGCGACGGCCCCGTGGCTGAGCATCTGGCCAGCAAACCTCGAACGCTACCTGTGGCAGGCCTCTGTGCCTCACTTCGACGGCGAGAGTGGCGGCGGACCCGGCTGCCACAGTTTTGACCATGGCGAGGGGATGGGACGAGAGTGGCGTCGCCTCGCCGATCGCTTCAACGAGAGGTTCGGTCGAGCTTGGAGACGTTTACTTGATTTCTTCTTGCACCAACACGCCATAGACTTTTACTTGATTTGCACCACGCGTGCCTCCCTCCTTGGATGTGACATTCAGGTGGAGCCACACCTCATCGTGCGAAGGGGCGCGCCCAATGAAGCGGAGACAGTGCTGCGACGAGCTCGCGTTCCAGCGGAAATCGACCCGAGTAGTCGCGGCGGTAAAGCGCGTCGCGTTGTGCTGTCTGATGAAGGGGGGTCGGTCGGGGGTCGTCTCGCCATCTCCCCCTCCACTAGATCGCGCAGCCTCAAGGCGCGCAACAGCACTCCCCACGTTCTCATAGGAGCAGAGCGCCTCGAGGACTATCATCCGTGGCACTTTGGCAGCGCCCAGAGCCACGACTAGGCTGCTGCCGTCTGCCACAGCGCGCCATCCTGGCTTGGCGTGCCCCCGGCCTTCGTTGCTTGTGACTGTATGCAGCATGAATCCAATGGCTTCTGCGGGCTTCAGCCCAGGGCACGTCTGATCCGAATAGCTGCAGGCGAGGCATTTCCACGCCAGATCACCCTTGACTGCTGATCGAGACGACTGCCAACGAAGCGGCGGCAGATGCGGAGGAACCCTCGGCTCAGGCATGCTGCCTGACGTCCATCTTGGCCTCAAGCTGCGTATCGTGCGAGCAAGCAGCGTGGCAAGAGCGGCATGTCCCCAGGGGGTCGGGTGCCAATGGCCGGGCATCGAGTGGTTGAAGAAAGGGTGTCCCTGAATGGGGTGCATGCCCCAGATGGAGCGCCCAACAACACAGCCAGTCGGCATGTAGTAGCTCGTCACGTCCCGGAACAAAGTCTCGCAACGACCTTGGTGCTCGCATACCGCGAGCACGATGACGAGTGGCGGGTGTCGCCGCTCGTGCTGCGACAGAAGCACGCGAAGCAGCCGCTCCATAGACTCCAACGCCGAAAGCCCAACTCCACCGGCGGTGGCAATGGGCGTCGATGAGAGAGCGTCGTTGAAATTGTACTCAATCACCACCACATCGAGTGAGCGCCATTGCGGCATCACCATCTCAAGACAAAGCGATGGCGTGCTCACACCGGTCGATGGTACCGCTCTATTTATGACTGTGGCGTTGAGCTCCCGTGCTAGAAGTGTGGAGTATCGCTCCGCAACGCGATTCTTCTTGAGTGTTGCGCCCCAGCTGATGGAACCGCCCAGCACACCGATCTTCAGCCGCCAGTCGAGAGAGGGTCCAGCCGGCGGCAGGACGAGTGACGGCCACCGCTGTGATGGCGGCGGTGGGGGCGGCGACGATGCTGGCGCCATAAACATATCCGCAGACCTTCTGAACAAGTCGCGGCGTTATTCTTCTTTGCGCCCTTGTCGTGCCAGTGTGCTGTGAGAGAGGCTTGTATTTTAAGAATTCTTCTACGGAACTTCTTCGATGTGAGTCGATGTGGGGCTGATGACTGCACTCCAACGCCACGGCTTTTCCTGCCAAATCAGCGCGATCTCGGCCGCCGTTCTCCGCTCGCGCTGGCCGCCCATGGCCGCAGACTGAAGAACGGCCACGAGGGGTGTGTGATGTGCGGTGCGGGGTGTGAGGGGGCAACGTCTTTGTGTGTGTGCGCGCGCCGCCGCCGCTTGTGATCTGAACTGAGAGGGGGGGGGGGGGCGGCCTTGAGAGCTTACGGGGGGTCTCCCCGCGCCAGAGGCTCTGCCTCTCCTCTCGGGATTGAACTGAGGGATGGGGGCGGGGATCCTCCCTCTTCCCGCCATCGATGCCGGGGCTCAACCAATCCGGAGAGGTCCTTACCATTCCTCCATACATCCTCCCGGCTTCATCGGCGGGCGTCTGGGAGTGTGTCGTCAACTGACCGGTGGTCTTTCAGTGTGGTGGGGTGGGTTTCGTGACCGTTCATCGTCGATGCCGCCTGACTTGTACCTGTTCCCCGCTGGCGCGACCCCGCGCCGGCCAGCGGAGCCATTGCCCGCTCAGTCACCACCCCGGCCGGCGCGACGCGATCCGATCGGCGCCGCCACCGACGGAGCCGCCGGCACGGAGTGGATTCTCCGTCGTTGCCGGTCGGGGTGCTGGTCGGGACATGGGCGGCGCGACCACTGCACCGCTTCAATGGCCAGAGACCAGGTCAGTGCAGGTGGTCACACCGCCCCGCCCTGCGTCGCCCGCCGCCGCGCCGCGCCGCCGGTCTTGCAGTGTGGTGGCGTGGGGTGTCGTGACCAATACTACGGAATACGTGTGTGTGTGTGTAGCAGCAGCAGCAGCAGCAGCAGAGGAGCTCCAGCGCCGCCGCGCCGCCGCCGCCGCCCGCGCGCCGCCGCCCGCCCGTGCGCTGCTGCAGCTCCCTCTGCCGCCGCCGCCCGCCTCCGCAGCGCCCTCGAGCCCGCGGATAAAAGCAGTCATATATCATGAGCTGCCTCTCCAGAGCGCACAAGACTGCATGGCTCTTGTGGCACGGTGGAGCACCGTTCGGACCGGCGCTGTTATGGGTCGCCGGTTCGAATCCCGCTCGTCGCATCCTTCGCGGAGCGACGCGGAGCGCGCGCACGCGTGCGCGGATGCGCCAATGCTCCAACAGCCGCCAGCCGCCAGCCGCCAGCCGCCAGCCGCCAGCCGCCAGCCGCCAGCCGCCAGCCGCCAGCCGCCGCGCCCGCGGCGCGCGCGCACGCTGTTTTGCCCCTCGACACGTGCCTCCGCCTCGCCACCCGATCGAGGATCGTCCGCCCTCCGCTCACCGCCGCCGCTCCCGGTGACGGCAGCGCCGGCTGTGGGGCTCTGAAATGTGAAGAGTGTCACCGGCGGGCCCGTAGGACGGTGCTCGGTGGCGACCCAGCACTGTCGGTGTTGTATAGTTATCGAGAGCCGTAACACTGCGCGCCGGGGGGTATGCCTAGAGCCGTAACTTTGGTGCTTTGTGTGGGTCGCGTTCCCTTGGTAGCTGTGTGGCTGAAGCCCTCGTGCCGCTGGCTTGCCCCTTCCAGCGGCTGGCCCCTCGAGAATGTGTCGCCGTTCGTCTGGGCACGCTATCCTGTGCAGTCACAGGGCAAGTGGGGGCGGGGTGGACAGGAGGACAGCCCAGGAGCGTGCCCTGGGATCTCTCTGTGCCCAGTCCGGGGGTGCGTCGAACCTTCCATCACCCTGGAACGTCCGGGTGTTGGAAGTAAAGATATTTATTTATTTATTGTATAGAGCCGTAACGAACGACACGCACACCACAGGGAAACACTGAAACACATGTCCAAAGCGCGCGCGACTCGCCCCCGCCGCTAAAGCTCAGACAGCAGAGCGGGGGGGCACTACTCGTCCTATCAGGCGGAAGACGGGCCGGGCGTGCGCTGAGTGGCGCGCTAAGGACACGGCACAGAGCACCCCGGGCCCCGCCGCGACGCGGGGGCGACCCCGCGCAGCGCAGCGAGGGGCGCGGCGCTTGGGACAATGCTGCTCGGTCTACTGCGGCATGCACGACGAGGGGGGACGGGAAGAGAGGGGGGGCGTTTAGGCCGTCTCGGACTTGGCCTTGAGGTCGGTGAGCTTGTCAGAGACGGAGGACTTGACCTCGTCCACCTTCAGTACGGGCGGGGAGCTCGGGGTTGGAAACCACACGGGTGTGTGCTCGGCGTCGAAGAGAGGCGAGGCGAGGCGAGGAGAGGTGAGGCGAGGAGAGGTGAGGCGAGGAGAGGTGAGGAGAGGAGAGGAGAGGCGAGGAGAGGAGACTTGCGGGGTCTCACCTTGGCGGTGGCCTTGTCGATCGCCTGCGAGATCTTGAGCTGGTCGTCGATCTTGGCGGTGATGCCGTAGTTCTTGTCGAGGTTGGCAGCGGCGGTGGAGGCGGTGTCGAGCGCGGTCTTCGCCTTGGGCACGAGGTCGTACTGCTCGTTGAGCTCCAGCGTTTTGGAGTAGGCCTTGGCCGCGACGGTGCCCGTCGACTTGCTGATCTCGCCTGGCCGCGGGGAAGGTGGAGGCAGGCGGAGTTGGTGGAGGCAGGCCGAGCCGGGGGGAGAGGCCGAACGCGGGGGAGACGCCGGAGGGGGCGATGGCGGACGCGGGGAGGGGCCCCGAGGGACGAGGGGAGGGGCGGGGTGGCGAGGGACGAGGGCAGCCAGCGGCCAGCGAGAAGGAGGGAGGAGGGCGGCCCACCGAATTTGTTCGACAGAGTCGCACCGTAGGCGAGAGCGACGGCGAGCAGCACGCCCTACGGAGGCGAGGCGACGGTGGGTATGGGCGACCGGGGCGGGGGTCACGGGCGGCTGGCGGCGCGGTGGCGGCGGTGGCGGCGGTGGCGGCGGCGGCGGTGGCGGCGGCGGCGGTGGCGGCGGCGGCGGTGGCGGCGGCGATAGGATTTGTGGTCCCAAATGCCACAGCATGACGAGGGCGTGGCGTGGGCGTGGGCGTGGTGCGGCGCGGTGCGGATGGATCGGAGCCAGAGCCGTCGTTGCGAGCAGCGCGCCGGCGGTGCGGCGGACGCGTGGCGGCGTGGGGAAGTGTCTCGGAAGCGTCCCGCACCGTCGAGAGCTCGTGGAAGAGGTAGACGCCGATGATGCCGCCGGCGGCCGCAGCGCCGATGACAATCGACTTCCCCTCAGGCTCCGCCATCATCGGCGCGGGCGCGACGCGCGACACCGCGAGCCGCGACTGCATCGCAGGTGCAGGCAGCGGCGCGACGAGCGCAGACGCGGCGGCGAGAAAGCCGAGGAGCAGCACGAGGCGAGCCATGTGGACCTGTTTGGCAGGGGCAGGGGCGGTCGGCCGGACCGATCACGCGGGCGGACAGCGCGCGCGGCGCGGCGTCGGCGGAGCAGAGAGGCACAGGCGCGGCACAGCGAGCTCAGCGCGGCCCGCAGACGCCGCCAGCGCGCCGGCGTGTCTGCGAGCCGCCCCGAGCGAGCTAGCCGCAGCCGAACGGTACGGCTGTGTCGCCAGGCTGATTGTGCGGCGACGCAGCTGGGGGCGTGTTGCGCGGGGAAGCTCTTGAAGGTGGATTCCAGCAGACCTCTATGTAGCACCTCGATGGGTAGAATCGGGCACTTCAATCGGGAGAAGAAAACGCGGCGCGCCGCGGGCTTTGTGCCGACGGGACGCGGCTCGAAGGGTGTGGCTCCGCAGCGCGGCTGGCACTCGTCGCAGAGGCCTCACCTTCGAAAAGTCGGGCATGGCTCCACCCGCAACTTGCTCGCTAACACGCGCGCACCGCCGAGCCTGCGGCGGGCGCGCTGCGGCCGCACGTCTAACTTCGTCATAGTGCCACGACGTGCGGCCTAGATTTAGCCCACGCGCCTCTGCTCGCAAACACTCACCCATTGAATTGTCACTGCCCGTGAGTGCGAGATTAGGGCTAGCCGCAGGCAGCTAGCCCGTGAGGAGAGCGTCCATAGACACCTCACTTAGACCCCACACACGGTCTCGTCCGTGCCTCGCCGGCCGGAGAGATTGCTGGAGGTAGAGCAAGCCTGCTCTAGCCTCGCATGTCACTTCCTGTCGTCTGTTGTTTGAGTTGTGCCCTTGTTTGTGCCCTTGGCACCGTGGAGTGTCGTTCTCTTCTGCCTCGTCCTGTGACGCCGCCGCCTGCCGGTCCCTTGTTCTCGCGGCTTCTTTCGCCTTTCGGCGCAACTCCGTCCTCCTCGCGGCGTATCCTGGGACCTCGTGGCCCCTCGAGTCTATTGAGCTCCCCTCGCGCAAGGACCACATTTCTGACTCCCACTCCGATCATTTGCCTACAGGTCATGTTGTTGCTCAGGTCCACTCTCTCTTCGAACACTCGTGCCTCTACGGACGGATGATGCCGGCGCTGGGGTCCCCTTCGGATGCATCGTGACATCGGGATATGGCGGAAAGAAAGAAAGAAAACAGACGGTGATATGGCGGGATACCGGGAGGAACAACCACAGAATTCTTTTAGCAGTGCCGGAGCACTTGGAGCACTTGCCGGGCGATCGGCTTCTGCGGCGGTTCAGGCCCCCTGGAGCTGAGGCCCAGAAAATGAGCCAGCCCGGAAAGGTTGACCTCTCGATGTTCGAGGGCCCACCTCCCGCTGCGCCGCGCTACCGGAGCGCGCAGCCTGCAGTGCAGCAGAACCCGTTCGCGCCGGCGCAGCCCGCGGCGCAGCCAAACCCGTTTACTCAGCCAGCAGCCGCGGCGGACCCGTTCTCCCCGCCGCCGGCGCCGGCGCCGGCCGACCCGTTCTCCCCGCCGCCGGCCGCGCCCGATCCCTTCTCCCCGCCCCCCAACGGATTTCGGGGCGCGAGCGCGGCGCCGATTGCGGACAACCCGTTTGCGCCGGCCGCGCCAGCCGCGCCGGTGGACAACCCGTTCTTCGGCGGGCCGTCCGACGACGCGGCCGGCGGCAGCGACAGCCTGCTCGGCGCGCTCGACCCCGACGCGGCGCAGCCAGAGGAGTCGCTCACAGTGGGCGAGATTGAGGCACCGAGATTACCCGAGATTACCCGAGATTACCCGAGATTACCCGAGAGTCGCTCACAGTGGGCGAGATTGAGGCGCGCCTGCCGGCTGCCTGCTCTCTCTGTCGTCTCTCCCCCCACTCTCTTCTCTGTCTCCCCCTCACTCGCCCGCCGCCGCCTGGCTCCGACCCGCCGCCGCTCCTCGCCGCCTCTGTCATGGCCCCCGCCCCCGCCCCCCCCCCCGCTGCCGTTCCGATCCCCTTCTCACAACCACAGCCCTCTCTCTCTCTGCTGCCTCCCTCCTCCCCGCCACCTCCCTCCTCCCCACCGCCCTCCCTCCTCCCCACCGCCCTCCCTCCTCCCCACCGCCCTCCCTCTTAGACACAACGAGGCACCGGGGCACCACCCCAAGCGTACACGCTGCATCAACGCCGTCCAGCTGCGTGACGCGCCACCCCTCCTCCCCCTGCTCCGCCGCAGACGCAGATCGCGCCCGGGGAGAAGGAGGAGGACGAGGACAAGACGCTCGTGCTGTCTCGGCAGGAGACCTCTCCCCCACACCGCACGCACGCACACGCACACACGCACACACACACACACACACACACACACACACACACACACACACACACACACACACACACACACACACCACCACCACCACCCACGCGCACTGGGCCTTGCACTTGTAATGCCGTGGGGCTCCTGTCGTCTAGACGTGGAGTCGCGAGGGCCTGGCCCTTGCCCCACCACCTCGCATGTACCTGACCTCATGGAGAAGAAGCACCTGACCTCACCTTACCTTAGGACACCTTCCACTACCTCGCGCAGCTGGGCGAGGGCAGCCGCGACGAGAAGCTGGCGGCGGCGCGCGCGCTCTTCATCGTGACGGAGCTGATGGAGCGAGATCCGCGCGAGATCACCCCGAGATTGTCCGAGATCAGGCGCGCGCGCTCAAGTTCCTCGCCTTCAACGCGACGCCAGAGGTAGCAGCAGCAGCAGCAGCAGTGGTAGTAGCAGTAGTGGGAGTAGGAGTAGGAGTAGGAGTAGGAGTAGGAGGAGGAGGAGTAGAAAAAGTAGCAGCAGCAGCAGCAGCAGCAGCAGCAGCAGCAGCAGCAGCAGCAGCAGCAGCAGCAGTAGTGGTAGTAGCAGTAGTAGTAGTAGTAGGAGGAGGAGGAGGAGGAGTAGGAGTAGGAGTAGGAGTAGTAGAAAAAGTAGCAGCAGCAGCAGCAGCAGCAGTAGTAGTAGTGGTAGCAGTAGTAGTAGTAGTAGTAGCAGTAGTAGCAGCAGCAGCAGCAGCAGCAGCAGCAGCAGCAGCAGCAGCAGTAGTGGTAGTAGGCTTCCCGGCTCGGGCAAGGGCCAAGGCCAGGCTGTTCACAGCAACGGACTGTGAATAGTACAAGAGCGGACTCATCGAGGCGGGCCTCTTTCGGATGCTGCTGCAGGCGCGACTCCCCCTCTCTCCCTCCCTCTCTCTCTCCCTCTCTCCCTCTCTCCCTCTCTCCCTCTCCCTCTCCCTCTCCCTCTCCCCATCTCTCCCCACCTCGCCCACACCTCGCCCACCTCTCCCCACACCTCCCCACACCTCCCCACACCTCCCCACACCTCGCCCACCTCTCCCCACACCTCCCCACACCTCCCCCACACCTCCCCCACACCTCCCCACACCTCCCCACACCTCCCGCATGCCGCTTCAGATTATGGACGATAGCGGCACCGCCGCCGAGCACGCCGCGTCCTGCATGCACGAGATTAGCCGAGATTACCCGAGATCACCCGAGATCACCCGAGATCACCCGAGATCACCAGGCGCGGGACATCATCAACCTCGGCATCAAAAAGCTGCAAAAGAGGCTCGCCAAGGGCGGCGGCGGCGGCAAGGTGCCGACCTCTTCGCTCAAGCGGCTCTCGCTCTCGCGCGGCACCTCGCGCAAGTTCGACAGCAGCAGCTACAACACCGGCGCCCCCGACGCGGCCGCGGGCGAGAGAGGCCGTGCGCAGCCGCCCGTTCTGAGCCGCGCGGCGTGCGCCGTTTCTCAGGCTCCTCGACCCACAGCGACGGCGCGAACCCGCCCTCGTACGGCGGCGGAGCGTTTGGCGGCGGAGGTGCGGAAGAGGTTTCGCCCGCGCCACACTTCCAGAAGCGAAAAAGCGGGCTGTTTCGGAAGCGCTGAGTCCGCCGCCGCGCCGCGTCCCGTCCTGCTCCGTTCAGATTCCAGTGCTGAGCCGCTGCGGCGGCTACCAGGCCGTTTGCGTGGCACTCGTACCGGCGAGGAGGGGCGCGCAGCACGCGCGTTTGGGGTTCGCCGCGGCGGCGAGGGCGGCAGTAGGGCCACTCCCCTATCGCCGTGCTGTCGCGCGGTGGCCCCTTCTTGTGACGCACGGCGATGGGCCAGTGCAAGCGGCGGCGGCGGGCGGCGCGCCGCCCAGCGCCGCGCCGCGCCCCTACATTGAGTTGCATATGCTGCGCCGCCAGCCCGATGAGTACGCTCTGTGACAGATCTTGCGGAGGACGTGGGGAGGGAGAGGGGGGGGTGGGGGGGGGGGCGTCCGTTTCTGTGCGCCAGTGGAGTTCGGCCAGTTCCGCGTTGTGAGGTGGAAGTGGACGACCGCGTCTCGGTGCGAGTAGTACATATCCCACAACATGTGCACTCTGTTCACTCTGGCGGCGCCAGAGCAACGAGCGCGAGAGCCGAAACCAGGCCAAGGGCGTGTGTTCGGCCCCGTGGGTGGGAAGAGCTCAGAGAAAGTGTGTTGTTTCGACACACCGGGAGAACCGAACAACATTCGGGATTTAGCCCCATGGGGGGGGTCCCCCGGATTGGTGGTTTTCCCCGCCGGGGCCCTTTATTTTATTTCCCCCGAATTGATTTCCCACGGAAAAAACAAAACGGAATTTTTA
>NW_005199785.1:61834-69469 GCF_000372725.1 Emiliania huxleyi CCMP1516
AGCTCAGAGAGAGTGTGTTGTTTCGACACACCGGAGACACGAACAACATCGTGATTAGCCACATGGCGCGGTCCCCCGATCGCTGCTTCCCCGCCGCGCCCTCGATTCACTCCGCCGACTGATTCCCACGCACACACACACGCACTCACGCACGCACGCACGCACACACACGCACACACGCACTCCAGGGAGTCGGCCGGCGCGAAGCGACGACCGCCGAGCTTTAGGTCGCCGACATCCAGCCGGAGCTGCGAGTCCACACACGGAAGCCTCTTGGGCGAATGCACTGGGACAGTGCTTTCGCAGAGACTACCTCATTTGCTACTCCCCCCAGGAAGGGGGGGTTGTGTGGGAAGCCAAAGGAGGTTTTTGGCTTCCCACATTTGTGATGGGTCGAAATCGGCCCGCATTGATGGTCGAATCGGTGTAACGAATCGAGAGAGAGAGACGCGAGGGCCCAAGAGGCCCTTGGGCTCGCCTGCAGAGCGTCTCTCTCTTGCCATTCTGCTTGTCTGTTTTGTGGCCTCTTCTCTTGTCTGTCGGTGTTTTGTTGGGGTTGGAAGGGGTTGGCACGGGG
This sequence comes from Emiliania huxleyi CCMP1516, assembly GCF_000372725.1. NCBI lineage: Eukaryota > Haptophyta > Isochrysidales > Noelaerhabdaceae > Emiliania > Emiliania huxleyi. Next base: position 62,412 of record NW_005199785.1, read on the forward strand.
GTGGAAGGCCACCTCCAGAAGCAACAGCAACGTGTTCGAGCGTCAACCATATTCGTCGTCGGGAAGTGGTTCCGATACGTGATTCTGGTAGGCTGGAACACGCTGACGGTAAAGAGGCCGCAACGCATGGCCTTAGCGTCTCTCAAGGAGATCGCTACAGCACGGAGCAGCGTCAAGGGAGCTGGCAGTGGTTGGAGCGACTGCGATGTGGAGGCAGAGCCAATACTTGCTCAAGTTAGTCTTGACGCTGCGGACGACAGGATTTGCTGGGGCGGCATCACGCCGCCTGGCATGTCTCGGCTCGGCGCCGAGGCACAGAGCCGCTGCGAGGCAGCGGCGGCAAGGCACGGCGGCGGAGGCACCAGCGCCGGGCAGTCCCGGGGTGGCGTGGAGGGCCACTCGAGCTCTGCCGGCGGTGCGGCCGCCGCTCACGGACACGCGACGCGAGGAGGCGTCGCCGAGGGCGTCGACGAGGCGCTAAGCGAGGCGCGGCCGCGGGCCGGGTCTTCTCGGGGCCGCGGAGGCGCCGCTGCAGGCGGCGGCGGCGAGAGCGAGGTCAGCAGGCAGAGCGGCTGTGGCGGTGAGGGCCATGCGGGCTCTGCTGCCGGCTCGCAGAGGATCAGAGGGTCAGAAGGTCAGAGGGTCAGAGGATCAGGGGGTCGGAGGATCAGAGGATCAGAGGACCAGAGGATCAGAGGATCAGAGGATCAGAGGATCAGAGGATCAGAGGATCAGAGGATCAGAGGATCAGAGGATCAGAGGACCAGAGGACCAGAGGATCAGACGGTCAGAGGATCAGAGGGTCAAAGGATCAGAGGATCGCTCGCCTCTCAAGAGGACGCGACGGCCGGGACAGCCGTCGCTGCAGCCGGCGGCAGTGCGCCGCCGGACGAGCCGCGTCCGTGGACAGCGGCGAGCACCCGCTGCTGGGCGAGAGCAGCGGCTCAAGTCGGCGTCGATGGCGCCGTCGCCGCAAAGCGTGATCGAGATCGCTTTGACAGAGGCGCGAGCGACGCGGTGCACGACGAGGGGACGGGCCTCGTCTCGGTGGGCGGCGGCGGGCCGCCTGGCATGTCTCGGCTCGGCGCCGAGGCACAGAGCCGCTGCGAGGCAGCAGCGGCAACGCGCGGCGGCGGAGGCACCATCGCCGGGCAGTCTCGGGGTGGCGTGAAGGGCCACTCGAGCTCTGCCGGCGGTGCGGTCGCCACGCACGGGCACGCGACGCGAGGAGGCGTCGCCGAGGGCGTCGACGAGGCGCTCGACGAGGCGCGGCCGCGGACCGTGTCCTCTCGATGCCGCGGAGGCGCCGCTGCAGGCGGCGGCGGCGAGAGCGAGGTCAGCAGGCAGAGCGGCTGTGGCGGTGAGGGCCATGCGGGCTCTGCTGCCGGCTCGCTCGCCTCTCTCGAGGACGCGACGGCCGGGACAGCCGTCGCTGCAGCCGGCGGCACCGCGCCGCCGGACGAGCCGCGTCCGTGGACAGCGGCGAGCACCCGCTGCTGGGCGAGAGCAGCGGCGCAAGTCGGCGTCGATGGCGCCGTCGCCGCAAAGCGTGATCGAGATCGCTTTGGCGGAGGCGCGAGCGACGCGGTGCACGACGAGGGGGCGGGCCTCGTCTCAGTGGGCGGTGGCGGGCCGCCTGGCATGTCTCGGCTCGGCGCCGAGGCACAGAGCCGCTGCGAGGCAGCGGCGGCAACGCGCGGCGGCGGAGGCACCATCGCCGGGCAGTCTCGGGGTGGCGTGGAGGGCCGCTCAAGCTCTGCCGGCGGTGCGGCCGCCACGCACGGGCACGCGACGCGAGGAGGCGTCGCCGAGGGCGTCGACGAGGCGCTCGACGAGGCGCGGCCGCGGGCCGGGTCCTCTCGGAGCCGCGGAGGCGCCGCTGCAGGCGGCGGCGGCGAGAGCGAGGTCAGCAGGCAGAGCGGCTGTGGCGGTGAGGGCCATGCGGGCTCTGCTGCCGGATCGCTCGCCTCTCTCGAGGACGCGACGGCCGGGACAGCCGTCGCTGTAGCCGGCGGCACCGCGCCGCCTGACGAGCCGCGTCCGTGGACAGCGGCGAGCACCCGCTGCTGGGCGAGAGCAGCGGCGCAAGTTGGCGTCGATGGCGCCGTCGCCACAAAGCGTGATCGAGATCGTTTTGGCGGAGGCGCGAGCGACGCGGTGCACGACGAGGGGACGGGCCTCGTCTCGGTGGGCGGCGGCGGGCCGCCTGGCATGTCTCGGCTCGGCGCCGAGGCACAGAGCCGCTGCGAGGCAGCGGCGGCAACGCGCGGCGGCGGAGGCACCATCGCCGGGCAGTCTCGGGGTGGCGTGGAGGGCCACTCGAGCTCTGCCGGCGGTGCGGCCGCCACGCACGGGCACGCGACGCGAGGAGGCGTCGCCGAGGGCGTCGACGAGGCGCTAGGCGAGGCGCGGCCGCGGACCGTGTCCTCTCGATGCCGCGGAGGCGCCGCTGCAGGCGGCGGCGGCGAGAGCGAGGTCAGCAGGCAGAGCGGCTGTGGCGGTGAGGGCCATGCGGGCTCTGCTGCCGGCTCGCTCGCTTCTCTCGAGGACGCGACGGCCGGGACAGCCGTCGCTGCAGCCGGCGGCACCGCGCCGCCGGACGAGCCGCGTCCGTGGACAGCGGCGAGCACCCGCTGCTGGGCGAGAGCAGCGGCGCAAGTCGGCGTCGATGGCGCCGTCGCCACAAAGCGTGATCGAGATCGCTTTGGCGGAGGCGCGAGCGACGCGGTGCACGACGAGGGGACGGGCCTCGTCTCGGTGGGCGGCGGCGGGCCGCCGAGCATGTCTCGGCTCGGCGCCGAGGCACAGAGCCGCTGCGAGGCAGCGGCGGCAACGCGCGGCGGCGGAGGCACCATCGCCGGGCAGTCTCGGGGTGGCGTGAAGGGCCACTCGAGCTCTGCCGGCGGTGCGGTCGCCACGCACGGGCACGCGACGCGAGGAGGCGTCGCCGAGGGCGTCGACGAGGCGCTCGACGAGGCGCGGCCGCGGACCGTGTCCTCTCGATGCCGCGGAGGCGCCGCTGCAGGCGGCGGCGGCGAGAGCGAGGTCAGCAGGCAGAGCGGCTGTGGCGGTGAGGGCCATGCGGGCTCTGCTGCCGGCTCGCTCGCTTCTCTCGAGGACGCGACGGCCGGGACAGCCGTCGCTGCAGCCGGCGGCACCGCGCCGCCGGACGAGCCGCGTCCGTGGACAGCGGCGAGCACCCGCTGCTGGGCGAGAGCAGCGGCGCAAGTCGGCGTCGATGGAGCCGTCGCCGCAAAGCGTGCTCGAGATCGCTTTGACGGAGGCGCGAGCGACGCGGTGCATGACGAGGGAACGGGCCTCGTCTCAGTGGGCGGCGGCGGGCCGCCTGGCATGTCTCGGCTCGGCGCCGAGGCACAGAGCCGCTGCGAGGCAGCGGCGGCAACGCGCGGCGGCGGAGGCACCATCGCCGGGCAGTCTCGGGGTGGCGTGGAGGGCCACTCGAGCTCTGCCGGCGGTGCGGCCGCCACGCACGGGCACGCGACGCGAGGAGGCGTCGCCGAGGGCGTCGACGAGGCGCTCGACGAGGCGCGGCCGCGGACCGGGTCCTCTCGGAGCCGCGGAGGCGCCGCTGCAGGCGGCGGCGGCGAGAGCGAGGTCAGCAGGCAGAGCGGCTGTGGCGGTGAGGGCCATGCGGGCTCTGCTGCCGGCTCGCTCGCCTCTCTCGAGGACGCGACGGCCGGGACAGCCGTCGCTGCAGCCGGCGGCACCGCGCCGCCGGACGAGCCGCGTCCGTGGACAGCGGCGAGCACCCGCTGCTGGGCGAGAGCAGCGGCTCAAGTCGGCGTCGATGGCGCCGTCGCCGCAAAGCGTGATCGAGATCGCTTTGGCGGAGGCGCGAGCGACGCAGTGCACGACGAGGGGAGGGGCCTCGTCTCGGTGGGCGGCGGCGGGCCGCCTGGCATGTCTCGGCTCGGCGCCGAGGCACAGAGCCGCTGCGAGGCAGCAGCGGCAACGCGCGGCGGCGGAGGCACCATCGCCGGGCAGTCTCGGGGTGGCGTGGAGGACCGCTCAAGCTCTGCCGGCGGTGCGGTCGCCACGCACGGGCACGCGACGCGAGGAGGCGTCGCCGAGGGCGTCGACGAGGCGCTCGACGAGGCGCGGCCGCGGGCCGGGTCCTCTCGGAGCCGCGGAGGCGCCGCTGCAGGCGGCGGCGGCGAGAGCGAGGTCAGCAGGCAGAGCGGCTGTGGCGGTGAGGGCCATGCGGGCTCTGCTGCCGGCTCGCTCGCCTCTCTCGAGGACGCGACGGCCGGGACAGCCGTCGCTGCAGCCGGCGGCACCGCGCCGCCGGACGAGCCGCGTCCGTGGACAGCGGCGAGCACCCGCTGCTGGGCGAGAGCAGCGGCTCAAGTTGGCGTCGATGGCGCCGTCGCCGCAAAGCGTGATCGAGATCGCTTTGGCAGAGGCGCGAGCGACGCAGTGCACGACGAGGGGAGGGGCCTCGTCTCGGTGGGCGGCGGCGGGCCGCCTGGCATGTCTCGGCTCGGCGCCGAGGCACAGAGCCGCTGCGAGGCAGCGGCGGCAACGCGCGGCGGCGGAGGCACCATCGCCGGGCAGTCTCGGGGTGGCGTGGAGGGCCACTCGAGCTCTGCCGGCGGTGCGGCCGCCACGCACGGGCACGCGACGCGAGGAGGCGTCGCCGAGGGCGTCGACGAGGCGCTAGGCGAGGCGCGGCCGCGGACCGTGTCCTCTCGATGCCGCGGAGGCGCCGCTGCAGGCGGCGGCGGCGAGAGCGAGGTCAGCAGGCAGAGCGGGTGTGGCGGTGAGGGCCATGCGGGCTCTGCTGCCGGCTCGCTCGCTTCTCTCGAGGACGCGACGGCCGGGACAGCCGTCGCTGCAGCCGGCGGCACCGCGCCGCCGGACGAGCCGCGTCCGTGGACAGCGGCGAGCACCCGCTGCTGGGCGAGAGCAGCGGCTCAAGTCGGCGTCGATCGCGCCGTCGCCGCAAAGCGTGATCGAGATCGCTTTGGCAGAGGCGCGAGCGACGCAGTGCACGACGAGGGGAGGGGCCTCGTCTCGGTGGGCGGTGGCGGGCCGCCTGGCATGTCTCGGCTCGGCGCCGAGGCACAGAGCCGCTGCGAGGCAGCGGCGGCAACGCGCGGCGGCGGAGGCACCATCGCCGGGCAGTCTCGGGGTGGCGTGGAGGACCGCTCAAGCTCTGCCGGCGGTGCGGTCGCCACGCACGGGCATGCGACGCGAGGAGGCGTCGCCGAGGGCGTCAACGAGGCGCTCGACGAGGCGCGGCCGCGGGCCGGGTCCTCTCGATGCCGCGGAGGCGCCGCTGCAGGCGGCGGCGGCGAGAGCGAGGTTAGCAGGCAGAGCGGCTGTGGCGGTGAGGGCCATGCGGGCTCTGCTGCCGGCTCGCTCGCTTCTCTCGAGGACGCGACGGCCGGGACAGCCGTCGCTGCAGCCGGCGGCACCGCGCCGCCGGACGAGCCGCGTCCGTGGACAGCGGCGAGCACCCGCTGCTGGGCGAGAGCAGCGGCTCAAGTTGGCGTCGACGTGCTCGCTCGTGCGCCGAACCAAGTTCTGCTTCAACAAACCCGTCGAGAGGCCACGTCACGCCGGTGTCCCCTTTTTCTGCATCTTTGTGGGTGTGGCAGCCCACTTTGCCAGTCCCTAGAGGTGTCTTTGACATTTGACTTCGATGTCTGGTGGGGGACGATTTATGTCTGGTGGGGGACGCAGGTGCTCAAAGGTTGCGGGCGTGTCACCACTCGCGCCTTCGCTCCCGACACTGGGTTCTTGACATGCAACGACATGCCGAAAAGGGAGCGATCCGCGGCGCAGGCACGCGCTGAGGCCGTGTATAGACGCGCCAATCCGGATGATAGGGGCGATCGGGGCCGTGACCGCAGGGCCGAGAAGGTCGAGTACAGACGCAGACTCAAGAAAACGAGAGCGGAGGCCGCCGCCCTCGCGGTGCCTGACGCTGCTCCTGCGGCTCTCGTTCCCGTCCCGATTCCGTCTACCGTCCCTCGGCCACGGGCCCTCGGCCAGCACGGCAGGGGCCACCTGCTCGTCGCGAGGCAGCCGAGCTTGGCACTTCCGCCGCCCCTCGCCGCTCTTCCACCTACAATTGCTCCTCGCCTCGTCGCTCCGATCCCGCCTTTGGCGCCGACCGCGAGCCGGTACGGCGGCCTCGCCCTGCGCGACATCGCCTTTGGCAGCAGCCAGGGTCGCCTCGGCAAGGGCGGCCAAGGCACCGTTAGGCTTGGCCGCCACTACGGTGGTCGTCTCGCGGTGAAGCAGCCGCTGCGCGCGAGCAGCGCCTTTGCCTCCGAGTGTCAGATCGCGGCAGCACTACACCATGAGAACATCATCTATGTGATGGGCTTTGCATGCGCCCCGCGCGAGACGCCGTTCCTCGCTCTCGACTATGCCGACGCAGGGACTCTGGGAGATTTGTTGATCGGGGATCAGAGGGGCGAGAGCCGCTCCCTCGGCGTGCAGATTGCAAGAGCAATGTCGTACCTGCACACGCGATCTCCCCCCATCGTGCACCTTGACCTCAAGCCATCGAACGTGCTGCTGTCGGCGCGCTCTGAGGGGCTTGTCGCTAAGCTGTGTGACTTTGGGCAGGCGAGGCGACTAGCCGTTGGGGCGCAGCTCTCGCACTCAGGCACGCCGGGTTGGCGGGCGCCCGAGCAGGTGCGGGTGGCCCGCGACTTTGCAGTCGTGCCGCTTTCGCGTGGCACCGACGCCTGGTCGCTAGGGTGTGTCCTGGCTGCGCTCGAGGCGCCGTCGGGCGTCTGCGACCCGTACCACTTCGCCACGGGCGACGCGCCAGGCAAGTGCGACTCGCGCCTCCGACACGAGCTCGACGCAATCGTCGCGAACGGCTTCACCCGCCCGTGTGTGCCCGATGAAAGCCGGCTTGCAGGTGTGGTCAGCGCGTGTACGCACGCCCTGCCTAGCGAGCGAGCGACGTGCGCGTGGGTGCGCGCCGAGCTCGAGCAGCTTCTGCTGCAGCCGTGAGCGCAGAGAGTGACGCGCGAGTGACGGGCGAGGCCGATTGTCGATCTGGTAGATATCAAGTT
>NW_005199785.1:70100-72571 GCF_000372725.1 Emiliania huxleyi CCMP1516
CTTTGGCGCCGACCGCGAGCCGGTACGGCGGCCTCGCCCTGCGCGACATCGCCTTTGGCAGCAGCCAGGGTCGCCTCGGCAAGGGCGGCCAAGGCACCGTTAGGCTTGGCCGCCACTACGGTGGTCGTCTCGCGGTGAAGCAGCCGCTGCGCGCGAGCAGCGCCTTTGCCTCCGAGTGTCAGATCGCGGCAGCACTACACCATGAGAACATCATCTATGTGATGGGCTTTGCATGCGCCCCGCGCGAGACGCCGTTCCTCGCTCTCGACTATGCCGACGCAGGGACTCTGGGAGATTTGTTGATCGGGGATCAGAGGGGCGAGAGCCGCTCCCTCGGCGTGCAGATTGCAAGAGCAATGTCGTACCTGCACACGCGATCTCCCCCCATCGTGCACCTTGACCTCAAGCCATCGAACGTGCTGCTGTCGGCGCGCTCTGAGGGGCTTGTCGCTAAGCTGTGTGACTTTGGGCAGGCGAGGCGACTAGCCGTTGGGGCGCAGCTCTCGCACTCAGGCACGCCGGGTTGGCGGGCGCCCGAGCAGGTGCGGGTGGCCCGCGACTTCGCAGTCGTGCCGCTTTCGCGTGGCACCGACGCCTGGTCGCTAGGGTGTGTCCTGGCTGCGCTCGAGGCGCCGTCGGGCGTCTGCGACCCGTACCACTTCGCCACGGGCGACGCGCCAGGCAAGTGCGACTCGCGCCTCCGACACGAGCTCGACGCAATCGTCGCGAACGGCTTCACCCGCCCGTGTGTGCCCGATGAAAGCCCGCTTGCAGGTGTGGTCAGCGCGTGTACGCACGCCCTGCCTAGCGAGCGAGCGACGTGCGCGTGGGTGCGCGCCGAGCTCGAGCAGCTTCTGCTGCAGCCGTGAGCGCAGAGAGTGACGCGCGAGTGACGGGCGAGGCCGATTGTCGATCTGGTTGGTGCCATGTTTTGAGGGTGTATGAAATCTGTAATTGTCAAATGACACCCGGCTAGGCCGACACAGCCCCCCTCCCCCACTCGCCGCGCTCACAGTCTCGCACAAAATAAACAGCCGGGAGCCGGGCGTCGGGTCGTGTGGGCACAGCCTCACACAGCCTCAGCAGACACAGCCTGCGCGACGAGCCGGCCCGCCTAGGCAAAGGGCGAAAAGCAGAGGATCGCCGCATTCACGCCGTTGCGGCGCGACGGCGTCAGTCCCTCCGGCGTGACGGGCGGCGCGGTAACACGCGCCCGTTTCTTGCCGCCGGCGTTGACCGGAGCGGTCGAGGACGACGCAGCGGCAACTACGCCGTTGACGGGAGCCGGGCTCGGCTTCGGCATGCGCGAGAAGAATTTGTGAAGTGTCCCATGCTCGCTCTCTGGCGAGAGGGCCATCAGGCGCTTGAGCGCATCCTCCTTGTACTTGGTCACCATGTGGGCCGGGAGGTCTCGGGCTTGGCGGCGCGTCAGCGGCGGCACGACCGGCTCGTCGAGGGGGTCCTTCGTGGCGGCGACCTTGCGCTTGTGCGCGCGGACGTACACCTTGCGGAGGCGTGGCTGAGGGCACTCTCCCGAGGGCGGCATGGCGACTTGCTGTGGATGTAGTCGATGTGTGCAGTGTGCAGGATTTGCACCCTTTTTGCATTCATCCTGACACGCTGAATGCATCCTTTTTGCACTCCATGGAGGCGCTGGTCAACACTGTGCTGCTGGCTGCACACCCGAGCCTTCGCGAGCGCTGCAACGCCGCAAAGGTCGTGTCGGTCCTCGAGGAGCTCGGGGCGTACGACTCGTCCGCACTGCGGTCACTCCTCTCGTCGTTCACCGACACCGTCGCACACAAGCTGAAGGAGGAGGAAGCAGCACCGCCAGCTCTGGTCGCCGCGCTGGCGACGCATGTCGACTCGGGCAGCCTATCAGAGCCTCAGAACATCGGCGGCGCGATGGACGCGACAGCTGCAACCTCCTCCTCGAGCAGCGCCGCCGCTGCTGTCACCCCGAGGACGGTGAAGGCGAAGGCCGGCGGCGGCAAGCATAGCACGCTGCAGCAGAAGTCGATCGGCGCGTTCTTTGCTGGTGGCACCAGGACTACGTACGCGACGCTGCCGGGCATAGGCCGTCAGATCAGATCCGTTACCTCGCTCACGCCCGAGCAGCTGCAGGCTGTGGGCAAGGCGCCCGAGAAGTTCACGTCGTGCGCCAAGGGCTGTGGGCAGACATTCTTGCACGGGCCTGCGCGCGTTGCGCACGAAAAGTTCTGCAGCGGTCGCGCGGCCGAGACGGCCGCCGAAGTCGCCGCCGCCGCAGAGGCTGCCGCCTCCGCTGCCACCACCACCCAGCCCGCCACCGCCGTCACCGAGGCTGCCGCCGAAGCCGCTGACAGCAGCGACGACGAGCAGCCACCCGCGAAAGCACCAAAGCTGCGCGCGGATGGCGGCATCAAGCAGAGTGGGCTCCGCCAGGGCGAGAAGAAGGGCATGAAACACTCGCTCTACTTTAAGCTCGAGGT
>NW_005199785.1:76098-82537 GCF_000372725.1 Emiliania huxleyi CCMP1516
TAGTCAATCCTTGGATCTTGGGTACGATTGTGAGCGCCGCCGCTCATAGTCCTACTGTACAAGATGTAGGATTGCGAGCGCTACTGCTCGCAATCGGAGGCATGTTGCTCGGATTGTGAGCAAAGCTGCTCGCAATCCTAGGCTTTGCTCGGATTGCGAGCGCGCTGGTAGTAGTCGTAGGCGTCACCAGTCACCTTGGGAGCGGAGCTGCTCTTAGTCCTAGAAAGAAGACGTAGGATTGCGAGCGTGGGTGCGACACAGTCGCACAGAGATGCTACGATTGCGAGGAGTGCTGCTCACAATCCTTCGACTTCTAGGATTGAGAGCGAGGCCTGCTCTCAATCCTATGTATGAGAGAGAGAGATTTTTAGCAATACCAAACAACTCTAACACTCACACGTCATTTGGGGCCTGGAGCCCTGTTCACGCGCGCGCGAGACGTGCAGACAGGGTTGCCAGGTGAGAGCGAATGGCGCGGTTCACGCCTCGCACAACAGAGAGAGAGATGCGCTCTGCACTTGGAGCACTGCATGGTGGGACATAAAAGAGAGCGAGTACTTGGGCGAGTAGGCTGTGTGCGGTCGACGCTGCCGCGCGCGACTTTGCGCGCGAGGCGGCGCAGCTTGAGAACGGCGGTGGGCGAGAAGCCGCCGCCGAACGTCTCGTGGAGCAGCAGGTTGAAGTTGTTGCGCTTGTCCGGACTGCTGACATGAGAGAGAACTCCGAGCAGAACCTCTCTGACCTTGCTAGTGTTTGCGTTGATGAGCGGGATGGGGTGCGCCCCAAGCCCACAGGCCCAGGTTAGGTTTAAGCCCACCCCTGGGTTCGGACTTTTTGCGGGGTATGGTATGGTACCATCGCGCAACCCACCTCGAGACCATACCCCCCCGCCTGCTGACAGACCCAGCCTCCCGGCTGCCGGCCTCGGGCGGTCAGGACCATACCCCCCCACCCTTTGGGCTTTACCATACCATACCCCGGAAAAAGTTGGAACCCTGTGAGCGAAAGCGCTGGTGGTGTGTTTCCCCCAAGAAGGCGGCTACGACTACGAGGAAGCTGGTGTGGGCGGTCAGCGCAAGTGGGCCAGCGTGCTCTTTCATGCTGCAAGCTCCGCTCTTGCTGCTTGGCCAGAGAACGGTGAGCGTCGGCGAGTCGGGAACGCTGCGGCTCGTGCACGTGTCGGACGCGCACTACCACCCGTTCGCCACAGCCTGCGAAGACGTGCCGCGAGGCGCCGGTCCTTGCACGCACAGGAACACGACGCAGTTCCTCGCCTCGGTGCTGCACGTTGAGCGGCCGGACCTGGTCGCATTCACTGGCGATGTCATCGACGGCGACTCTTCTCCACCGCAGCTCGCAATGGCGCAGCTGTACGGCGTGGCCGGCGCGCGGCCTTGGGCCGCCTCGCTCGGCAACCACGACGAGGAGTCGACGCTGAGCCGCGACGAGGTGCTCGCGTACGTCACGACGCTGCGCGGCTCGCTGACCGAGCACGGGCCGGTGAAGGGATCGCCGGGCAACTTTTACCTCGACGTCGTCGCGGCGGGCGCGGCGGCGGCGGGCGAGGCGGCGATGCCGGCGCATGTGGCCGCGCCAGACGCGCGGCGTGCGGTGGACGGGGAGAAGGGTGCGCCCGAGCTCAACGCCTCCGGGCGGTCTGAGCCGAGCAAAGAGGGCGAGGCGGCGGGCGGCAAGTTGGTGGTTGCGCGGCTCGTCTTTTTCGACAGCCGGAAGGACTACGCGCGTAGAAGCAGAGAATGCGCATTCCTGCATCCCAACCAGCACTCGAGAGGCACGTATTCCGCTGTATTCAGCGGTATTCACTGTCTTCCTATCCGTTACATTCACGCGGTGCTCTGAAGACACTGCACAATACCGCCTTCCCGCCCTGAGGTTGGTGTTCAGCACGTAGGACCACGTGCGGCAGATGATCAGCGACGCCCAGCTCGCCTGGTTTGTCGAGACGGTGGGCTCCTTGCCGCGCGTGCCGACGCTGGCCTTCTACCACATTCCGCTGCACGAGTACGAGGTCGCCCCGAGCACGAGCCCCGAGATTGCCCGAGATCGCGATGAGCCGAGAGACTCGCCGAGCTTGACCGAGATCGAGGCGTGCCGAGATTTGCCGAGATTTATCGAGCTCGAGACTCGGCGGCGGTCGCTGTGAGGACGCCCGAGATCGCCCGAGATTGCCGTAGATCGCCCGATATCGCCCGAGATTCAGGCGGCGGTCGCTGCGGGGGTGCCAATGTCGGGCGAGATGCGCGAGCCGGTCTGCAGCGACGGGCCGAACCCGCGCGTCTTCCCCGCGCTCAAGGAGGGGGGCGTCGTCGCCGGCTTTTGCGGCCACGACCCGCTCAAACGCCTCTCTGAGTTCGGAGCGGCTGTGCCTCACCAGTCATCCTTGTTGAGAAGTGTAGGCCACGACCCGCTCAAACGCCTCTCTGAGTTCGGAGCGGCTGTGCTCACCAGTCATCCTTGTTGAGAAGTGTAGGCCACGACCACACAAACGACTTTTGTGCCGCGTGGCAGGGGGTGCAGCTCTGCTACGAGGGGTCGCCCGGCTTCACCGCATACGGCAGGTGAAGTGTGAACAGCGGATTTTGAATCAGCGTTCTCCTTGAACGATATCGGTGTCGAAACACCGCTCTGACAGCGCTCACAGCTGTGCCGGGCCTTTTACCTATTCGGTATCACTGCCCAGCCCTCCCGGCCTGTTTCCCTCTAGCGACCGGTCGATGAGAGGGCGGCACGTCGAGATACCCTCATCCCCACCCCCACCCTCATACCCACATCCACCCTCACACCCACCCCCCACCCTCACACCCACACCCACACCCACACCCACGAGTATAATGCGCCCCAGGTGCGACGACGGCGGGCGGAGCTGCTACATGCGCCGCGCGCGCGTGACGGAGCTGCAGATCGACGTGGGGCGGCGCCGCCTCGCCGCCGTGCGGACCTGGAAGCGAGTCGACGCCGGCGGCAGCGTCGCGGCGGCGGCGCGCTCCCTCTCTCGCCCTCTCCCTCCCTCCCTCCCCCTCCCCCTCCCTCCCGACTGCCGACGAGCACTGGGGAGCTACTCCCACTGCCTCCCAAGTACGCCTCTGTGCCCGTGGCCTGGCAGGCCGGTGCCTGCTCTGTGCCCCACACAACACTGCACGCATACCACACCTTTGGGACGGGGTAGGCGCGACTCGACGACGAGCTGCTCTGTGCCCCACACAACACTGCACGCATACCACACCTTTGGGACGGGGTAGGCGCGACTCGACGACGAGCTGCTCTGTGCCCCACACAACACTGCACGCATACCACACCTTTGGGACGGGGTAGGCGCGACTCGACGACGAGCTTCTGTGCCCCACACAACACTGCACGCATACCACGCCTTTGGGACGGGGTAGGCGCGGCTCGACGACGAGTTGCTGTGGACGTCTGCGAACCGGAGCGCCGGCTTGGTGGGCGCGCAGCGCACTGTGTGTGCCTCCCTCGACGTTGGCCCGCGGCGCGACCAGCCGCGCCGCCGCGCCCCTCCTCCCCACCATTGGACGTTGTTTGATTGAGACAGTGGCTTAGAAGAGAATAGAGATCTGAGTACTGAGATGCGGCGCGTGCGCAGTCGATTGGGAGAGTTCGAGAGATTTTGAGATTCTTCTCTTCGATTGGTGGACCGCCGCTCATATTGGCATGGCTGGGGATATTGCAGCTAGAAACAAACAGAGCCGCGTACACCGCTCAGAGATATTTTCAGAGACAGGGAGAGTTTCCCGAGATCCCGTTGGCGGCGTTGCCGTTATCTCATAAAGCCGCCGTAGTACTTCATTCATCATGGGGCGGTTACACCCCGGCGTCCAGAACGATGTAGCTCATGAGTCATGTGTGTAAAGCCGTACCACGGCTTTACGAAGTGGTACCAGCTATGCAAAAAGGGGGGGAGCATACACACATATGAGCATGGAGCTGCTCTCAAGCCACGAAGGAGAATGCTCGAATCACGAAGGACGACGCCTCGGCGCGGCGACAAACTATCAGTCTCTCATCTAAGGTCCTAAACAATCACGCAAGTGGCCAGTCGGCTTTAATGTGTGCCGGTCATACAACGCCTTGATCTGCCTTGACGCAGCAGCAGTGCTCGAGGGGTTGGCCGGTCTCTCCGCACTCGGACGCGGTTTGAACGGGCGTGTCGCGGTGCAGCTCGCACGGCGCTCCCGACGGGAGATTGCGGGGGTCTTTCGGATACCACTCGAACGCCCTGCACTCCGCACCCCTCGCCTCGGTGCACGCCTCCTCGCATGCCTCGGGAGTGGTGATGCGCTTCTGCGCGTGGTACTCGCCCGGCCCGCAGGTAAACGTTCGGCAGGCGCCTGGGGAGCCGTCGCCCGTCTCAAGGTCCGTGAAGCTGTAGTACCCGGGCGGGCAGCTGAACCCGCCCTCGATGCCGGGGTAGCACTCCGAGGGCGACAGGGGCGGCGGGAGCGACGGGGGCGGCGGGAGTGACGGGGGCGGAGACGGCGGCGGCGGCGAGGGCGGCGGTGGCAGGGGCGGCGGCGGTGACGGGGGCGGCGAAGGGGGTCGTGGCGGCGGCGAGCTCGGGGGCAATTCTGGCGGGGCCCCCGGCGGCTGGACTGGCTGAACACCGAGCACGAAGAAGAGCATGGCTGCGAGGGGGGGCGAGAACGAGAGGCGGGCGGGTGGGCGAGGCGAGGCGCGAGAGCGAGGGCCGAGGGGTGGGCGAGGCGCGAGGGCGAGGGGTGGGCGAGGCGGAGGGCGAGGGGGTGGGCGAGGCGCGAGGGCGAGGGGTCGGCCGCTTAGATGGGCGAGGGCGAGGGCGGCTTCCTGGGAATCGGGCAGAAATCGGCGTGCATGCAATTTCATGTGAAAACCAGCAGTGAAAAACGGCGTGCAATTTCATGTGAATAGATAGCCGCGGGGGTGCAGGAGGCGCTCAATTGCTGGGAGGAGGGCGCGTACGAAGCGGAGACGATGGAGGCGCTCGCCGAGTTCGGCGATTGAGCGCCTCCCTCTCTCTCCGGCTGCGCGCATGACCGGTGCGGCCTCCGAGTCGGCATAAAGCGCGCGCGATAAGGTTTTTTCTTGCCTTCCCTGGGACCCTGTTTGCATGTCTGACTGTCACTGTGCGATTTCGGGGCCCGGGGTTGTGCGTTTATGTGAATAGCCGCTCGCTGCGGGGCAAGTTGCGGTGGAGCACGAGTTTCACTGCGAGCACAGCATACGCACGAGAGAGAGAGAGAGAGAGAGCAGTCCTAGTCCCTAACAACACATCTTCCACAGATAGCGACCTCTCATTCGCTCGTCCGCGCCCGTCACTGCTAGTCGGGGCACTCCCGGCGTGCGGCCCGGTCCCGGTCGTCACTCCGGTTGCTCGTCTTCACACCGTCAGAACTCAGCTCCGCTAAGGATCCAGCGTCTGAGACTTGGGCATCTTACACAACTTTTGTAGTAGAGCACAATGGCACCCTTGCATCAAGTGCATCACTTCATTAATAGACCGTAATAGAGGTCCCCGTTTTCGGCCGCCGCGGCCGGAGAGCACCCCCGTCGCCCCCGGGGGCCCGTCGACCCCCCAGGGTTGTCGCCAGAAACGCCGCTACGTACCTGTTCGGGCAAACCATCGAGCTGCATGTCGATTTCGACTTGACGGCGGCATGCAGGCATCACGTCTCCATGCTGCCGTCAAGTTGGAGCCAGTCTGCGGCGACCACAGCGCTCAGAGAGGTACATAGTCAAGAGATTGCGCGAAACCCACACTTCGTTCCAGCCTTCGGAGGCTATCGTGGGGTCGAGCCGGCAGTAGCCGTGACATGTGGTTCCACCACCCCTCGTAGGCTTTGCCTCTGACCGCCACCGTTCCAGGCTGCCTAATGGAATGGAAAGGAAGGCTGGGCGAGCGTATAGAAGCGCTCTCGACCTCGTCGTGGCAGCCTGCACGGCAGCGCTGGCGGGCGCGATGAGCGTCGTGCCACTTGACCCGAGACGGGTCGCAGGCGTCGTACCGAGCGCGTCGAGACCGTCTCCTGATGTGATCTGCACGGGTGAGTCACGTCGGCGTCAAAGGAGCGACGTGCGACCTGTCAGAGCTTGATCTCCAATCTCAGCGGCGTCGAGTCGTCTCCGGCGCGCAACAAAGGTACATCCCCAGGACGCGCAGAGGCAGCTGTGATTGGATGATCAAGCTCTGACAGGTCGCACGTCGCTCCTTTGACGCCGACGTGACTCACCCGTGCAGATCACATCAGGAGACGGTCTCGACGCGCTCGGTACGACGCCTGCGACCCGTCTCGGGTCAAGTGGCACGATGCTCATCGCGCCCGCCAGCGCTGCCGTGCAGGCTGCGATGACGAGGTCGAGAGCGCTTCTATACGCTCGCGCAGCGTTCCTTTCATTCATTAGGCAGCATGGAACGGTGGCGGTCAGAGAT
>NW_005199785.1:82637-89578 GCF_000372725.1 Emiliania huxleyi CCMP1516
GGGGTCGCAGCTGCCTTCTGGAAGGCACCGACATGTACCTTTTTGCGCAAAAGGGCACAATCAAGGTTTTGTAACGCGAGCTGTGCCACAGTGAAATATGGAAGTTGGAACTAGCGCCAGCCGCTCTCGAACGTCGAAGTCCTCGTCTCTCCCTCAACCCTCTCTCTCGGACGTCGGAGAGCAGGGCTCGGCGACTGTGTTTTTGGCGGATAGAGCATCTCTGTAATTTATGGTTTATGCAATTGCGAGCGAAAGAGTCGAGAAAATGATAATATTGCACGTCGCCGTCGCCCGTCGGCCCGTCACGGCCGGACTGCTGACATGATAGAGAGAACTCCGAGAACCTCTCGGCGTTATTGGAGATACGGTACGCGGCACCATCGCGCCCGCCACATCGCGCCCCTCGGGCTCACCCGACCTCGTGCCGCACGAGCTTGATGCGGAAGACGAGGTCCGAGCACGGCGGCACCCCGGGCCCGCTGCCGCGCTTGCCGTACCCGAGCTGCCACGGCACCTGCAGAAAAAGAGCTCGCGTTCGCCGAGCTGCCACGGCACCGGAAGGGGGAGCGCATACACCGCACTGCCGCAAGTCTCTGAGGAGGTGTGCTCAGAGCGGTCTAGCAGCCGCCGCGACGCCTGCGCTCGACTCCTCTCCCCTTGGTTGGCGTCGCTCGGCTCCTCTTGGCTGCTCTCGGCTGCTCTCGGCTCCTCTCGGCCCCTCCCGCGCCTGCACGCGCCTCTGCCCGCCGAGCCGCATCCCGACCACTCCGGCGTCCATTCCCTGGCGCCGCGGCGGTGAGGGACAGCTCAAGACGACAGAAGCGCAAGACAGGCCGTGAGATATGGGGGGAGATGGGGAGATGTGGCGGAGATGTGGGGAGATGTGGGGAGACGCTGCCGCCGGTGCCGCCTGGCGCTGTTGGCCCCTTTGCCGGCCGCCACTCCGGTCCGCGCACTGTGTCTAGCCCTACTCGGCGCATGTCCTTGATCACGTCGCCGCCACCGACCGTGAAGCAAAACTTCTTGCCCGCCTCGACCTTCTCGCCCGTCGCGAGGAGCGACAGCGTGTAGTCGATCGCGACCGCGTCTCCCTTCGCCACGGGCGACCCGCCAGCGTCTCCCGGCGAGAGCTCCTCGGTGGCCACCGCCGGACCGGCCGCCGCCTCTGGGATTGGCTCGCCGCCGACCCAGAACTTTGCGGCCGACTCGGCACTCGTCTGCAGCGCCCCCGCCGTGACGCCCGCCTTGATCGCCTTGCGCACCTTGGCGCCGTCCGTGTAGCCGCCCTCCGCAACCGCCTTGACGATCGCCGGAGCGGAGGAAGCTCCGCCGCGAGCGCGCAGCGCGTGGACGACACGCTGGAGGATGGTCGCCGACTTTGGCAGAGGCTTCTGCGCCGCCCCGGCGGGCTGTTTGGAGAACGGTTCGGAGGACGGGCCGGCATCAGCATCGCGAGCGCGCTTCTTGTTGGTGGCGCACATCAGTCCCGGGGTTCGGCGCTGGTCGGTAGGTGTTCACACGAAATTCTTTTTCTAAAAAAAAGCGCCGCTCGGCGCAGGTCGTGGTGGCACGCAGCTCCTGCGCTTTGCCTGCGAGCGCCGCGACGCCGAGTCGCGCAACAGGCGTGGCGCGGTCGTGCTGTACGCTGTGCGCTACCTGTCCGCCGCACGCGCAGGCTCCTCGTCCGACGAGGACGCGGCGAGCGACGCGTGCTCGCACCACCTCGACGCGAAGGATGCCCGCCACGGCGTGTTAGCGCAGTTCGTCCTCGAGGCGCTCGGCGCCGCCACGCTGTGGCCTGTGCGCGGGCACGGGCGTCGTCGACGTGGCAGCCGGCGCCGGGCAGCTGTCGGCCGAGCTGTGCGAGCGGAGCCCCGCGGCGCAGCAACCGCACTGCACGCTCGTGGAGCCGAGCGTGCGTCAGGGGCAGATCGCGCCGCCGGGGAGCGCGCTCCTCGCCGAGTGCTTCGACGCCGAGTTTGCGGTTCGCCACGCCGCGCTGCTGCGCGACTGCTCGGTGCTCGTCGGGATGCATCCCGACCAGGCGTCCGAGGCGATCGTCGACGTCGCGATCGCGCTGGGGAAGCCGTTCGCATTGGTGCGGGAGGTATCTCCCCATATCTCCCCGTATCTCCGTGCCAGGTGCCATGCTGCGTGTACCCAAGCCTGTTCCCGCAGGCGTGCTGCATGCCCGCACCGTTGTCAGATGATCAAGTCGGTCAAGGCGACGGGTGCGGCGAGCCACGGCTCGCTCTCGACGACGCGGCATCTCACCAGCTCCGCGCGAGAAAAGGCGCGAAAGGCGCCGAACTCCAGGGGCTTGGATGCGAAGTTGGGTCGCACCAGACGCAGCAGCTCTTCGGTATGAAGTGAGGGGGGGGCATCTAGGAGGCAAAGGTTTGCTGGGTCTGGCTGGGTCGGGTGCCGTCCATCAGCTGCCCCGCCGCCCGAACTTAGCGTCAGCAAAACAGCCTCCGCAGCCCTGCCGGTTGAACGGTCTGCGATCGACGCGATCTCATGCGCCGAAGTCGGTGGGCACGGGCCACGGCGATTTGTTTTGCGACCCCTCCCGACCCCTACTCTCATTAGAACGCGGGGGGCACGGCCCGCGTCCCGATTTCCCGGCCGTGGGGGAGGAGCGCAGCGACGGGGTGCCGGGATTAGAAATCGGAACACATGATTCGCGCACATGATTTGTCATTTCACACCCCTCGAACGTCGAAGAGAGGAGAGATAGAGAGAGATAGAGACAAAATCACACACACTCTCACACACACACACCATGTGCCCTGACACAGGCCGATGTGTTCAGTTTGCATTCATGCGGTCGGGACTTGCATTTCACATGAGTAGACATCCTCCACCACTTTGGGCATCTTCATAAAGAGCCGGTGACAAAGGAGCATGATGTGTCGCCAGCGTAGTGATGATCCTGTCGAACTGCTGCCCACTTTGGCCGCCGCCACCTTTTGAAACATTGTTGGCGACTATTCTGAGTCGAGGGTTCGCCTGCAGCTTCTCTTGCACCTTTGCAGTGTGGGCCCGCATGTCCAGTGGCTGCAAATGGTAATTGGTTGCTGCTGCTTGAGTAAGCACTGTCTCAACTATCGGCGTGTCAGTGTCTTCGTGGTTTGAGCAGCCATCGAATGGCAGTTGATAGTACTCCATCTCGCGCTTCAGCTCAGTGGCAGCCTTCGTGGACGATGGCACGTCAAGGGTTCCAGTACGTAGGAAGTTGAGGATGGTGCCAAACTGCTTGCCGTCTCGGTCGATGAAGACATAGCCTTCATCATCCGGGGGCACCTCATGCCTGCCGGAGAACATGGCCCCGAGCATGGATTCCGGGTACCTGGTCAACGTGGTCAAGGTCGTCTCAAACTTGCTCCCTCCAACGTTGAGCTTGACACGTTGCTTGAACTGGGCGAGGTTCTCCTCAACGGTGGCCTTCATGCTCTGCAGCTCCGCGCGCTCCCGCTGCACGCTCTCCTGCTGCGTGCGCAGCCCGTCCACGGCGCGCTGGAGCGCATCGAGGTCGAGCGCCGGACTTGCCATGCACGCGCGCCGCGCGCGCCGCGCACGCGGCCACACACCGGCTTATTCACAGCCTGCTTTATACACATTTTGGCACTTAACAGGATGTGTCTTGTGAGCTTGTTTGTGTCTGTGTGTCGCTCGTGCGTGTCGTCATCATCTGTCTAGCGTCCACCCATACCGCGTTGGTGTCAGTCCGAGCCTGGCTGTTCTTCACCTTTCTACCTATCTCTCTCCTACCTCACAGGAGCAACTACATGGGTGCGAGGGGGTCGCGCAACACTCCCCCCCCCCTCGGAGAGACGAGAGAGAAGCGTCAACACACACACACACACTGGACCCGACACAGATCACACATCATAACACAAACGTGATCGGCCTGCGCGCGCATACAGACCCATACAACTGGCACCAACCGTCGATATTTACGAGCAGGCCTGGGCGCGCCGCGTGCTAGCACTATCACAGGCAGAGTTTGTTGCAGAGGCAGAGTTTGTTGTAGAGATTTCACGTTGTAGAGCGCCTCTACACTGCTCTCTCTACAACGGAGGCGCTTGTCCCGCAGACGGATGTAGATAGAGCTCTACAGCTCTACAGCGCTCTACAGCGCTCTCCAGCGCTCTACATCTCTACAGCTCTACAGCGCTCTACACTCTACATCCTCTACACCCTCCCTCAGCATCAGCCGCACTTTAACACGGAAAGCGCGGCCCCTATCGCAAGGCTCGACGCTGAGTAGTGCATCGTGTTGCTTGTGCAATCATTTGCAGCGATGTCGCGGGCAAGCTGAATCCTCTCCGGAAGCGCGCATTGGCCGTCGTCAGAAAAGAAGCCGGACGCGGGCCACTCCCTTTCCCACTCTGCTACTGGTCCTTCCCCAGGCGAGGGCTGCCATCCGGGTATGCGAAGGCGTATTTCCCGCTCGGTTTGCTGTGCTCTCTTCGCTGTGTAGTAAAATTGGCGGACGAGTGCCGCCCTAGCGTCCTTGAAGATGGAATCGACTCGGGCGTCCGGCGTCGCGTCGAGAGAGAGATTTTTAGCAATACCAAACAAATCTAACACTCACACGTTGTTGTCGCGTCGTGCAAGGTTCGCGTTGTAGAAGTGCCGCCGCCGCACGATGCCCGCCAGCGTCTCCAGCACCATCACGCGTGTCGGCGTTGCCCCAATGCGCCCCTCTGCCATCTGTCCTCTGCTCGTAGTAAGCCGAAACCCGGTTTGCAGAGTCGGCGGTGTTCGTGAGGGTGCGTAAAATTCTTCCTTCCAACTGCCGCGAACCCATGCCTGCCCGATGCTCGACGAGTCGCTCTCGCTCACCGCGTCGCTCGCCGAAATAGACGCTCTCAGCGTGTCCTCAAGTGCGCATGGCATCGCAGACGCGGCTCGCTCCGTGCTTGATCGAGTGCCGGCGACGGAGGTGAGCCCGTGTGTGCTGAGCGTGCAAATACGGCCACCTCGTGCAAATCTTCACCTCGCGCCTCTCTCTGACTCTAGGTCCTCGACGTGGCCACCTCTTTGCTATGCTGGCCGCACTGGGCTAGCGACGAGTCGCGCGTGCAGCGCGTCCGCCTCGTCTCGTACTTGGCGGCCTTGCACGGGCCGCTGCCCGGCATTTCTGCTGCGCTGAGCCGGAGATTCGGCGAGCAGCCACCGCGCTCGCGGGTGGCAATCGAGCTGCTCGACGCGGTCTCCAACCTGGGCAGGCTGGACGGGGAGGCCTCGGCGGCGGCGGCGAGCGCGACTCTCGTTCGTGAGGGCGCGGCGTGTTTGGCCGAGGCGGCGGCGCCGGCTATGGCAGAGGCGTCGGCGCCATCTCGCGGGCTTGACGCAGCGGCGACGGTGGAGGCGGCGACGGTGGAGGCGGCGATGGCGACGGCGGCATTGGAGGAGGAGGCGGCGATTGCGGCGGCGGCGGCGGCGGCGGCTTCGGCGGCGGCGGAGGCGGCGATTGCGGCGGCGGCGGAGGCGGCGGAAGCGGCGGCTGAGGCGGCGGCGGAGGAGACGGCGGCGGCAGCGGCGGAGGCGGCGGTGGAGCGCCTCGACGATCTGGCGAGGACACAGAGAGTCCGCTGCACTCTATGCCACGAGCTGCCTCGCACCGGGGCCGCGGGGTCGAGTGCGGCGTCTGGCAACAACGGAAAGACATAGCCGAGATACGCAAGCCTTCTGCAGCCTCGACAACAACGTTCAGTAGCAGGGCGGTGGCACGGCGGTGGCAGGCAATCGACTTCGTTTCGCGTGTTTCTTCTTTCAGGCGGTGGCGCGGCGGTGGCAGGCGGTGGCATGGCGAGTGTGAGCTCGATGTCGCTCTCGATGTCGCTCTCGTCGCTCTCCTCCTCCTCCGCCCTCTCCCGCTCCCTCTCCACCGCCCCCTCACCGCCCGCGACGCCCGACAAGGCGAGATTCGCCGAGATTCGCCGAGATTCGCCGCCCGTGCCTCCACCGCCGCGAGATCGCAATCTCGCCTCCTCGGTCTGGCGGCCAGCAGCTGCCACTGGATGGCCGTCACACCCCGGGCAGCCGCCCGGCTACCAAACCCCCCTGAAACCTCGAATCCAGGCGCCGCTCCGGTGGTGCGAGGCTGAGCTTGGCAGCGACTTTGAAGAGTTCCGCCGCCTCTCGGCCGAGCTCCCTAGAAGCGGAATACGCATTCTTGTACTCCAACCAGCGATCGAGAGGACACGGAATCCGCTGCACTCGGCGGCGTGGGCGCCCTGCCAGGAGGGTACGGCGGCGGCGAGGGGGGAGGAGTTGGCGCCATGCCGGGCGGGTAGGGCGGCGGCGAAGGTGGTGGCGTCGGTGCCTTGCCGGGCGGGTAGGGCGGCGGGGAAGGTGGCGGCGTCGGAGCCCTTCCCGGTGGAAAGCAGCCGTATTCGGCTGGACTCACTGTCTCCGCACCCCTCGTCTTCATGCGGTGCTCTGAGTACACCGCACAACGCCGTACTCCGCTCTCATGTTGGTGTATTCAGCACGCAGGCGGAGCTCCGATGCGGTGGCGGCGGGGAGGAAGCCGGCGAGGGCGGCGGCGAGGGCGGCGGCGGAGGCGAGGGCGGCGAGGGCGAGGGCGGCGAGGGCGAGGGCGAAGGCGAGGGCGAGGGTGAGGGCGGCGCTGAGGGCGGCGGCGGCGGCGACGGCGAGGACGGCGGCGAGGGCGGCGGCGAGGGCGGCGGCGGCGGCGGAAGCGCGGGCGGGTCTCGGCTCTCCACGGCAACGGATGGCGCCTTTTTCCTTTATGCGGGGGTTACGCCTTTTCCTTTATGCGGGGCTACGACGCCTCCGCCTCACCCGGCGCCTCGCCCCGCGCCTTTTCCTTTATGCGGGACTACGACGCTTCACCCGATGACTCTCGGGCGAGCTCGGCCCAGTCTCTGAGGGGACCACCCGGGCCGCTGCGATCCGAAGCGCACCTC
>NW_005199785.1:90152-123222 GCF_000372725.1 Emiliania huxleyi CCMP1516
CGCCCTCCGGACTGCCGCCGTTCTCGCCCTCGCCTCCAGCCGCCCCGCTGCCCTCGCCACTGCCCCCGTCGCCGCCACCCCTGTCGCCGCCGCCCTCGCCGCCGCCGCCCTCGCTGTGTCGTCTGTCTCTGGGTCGAGTCGCGCCATGGTGCGAGGGCCATCGGTCGAGGCTAGCCAGTGCGCTTCAGCACCGTCGCTTCCCGGCCGACCTCGGCGCACTCTCGGTGAAATGCCGCCGCAACCTCGGCTCAAATCTCGGCTGTAGGTCGAGGTGCACCGGGCGGCGCTCGGCGCAGCCGCCTCGCCGATGCCTTGGGCTGTGGCCGCGGCCGAGGAGAGCAGCACCCCCCCACCCCCCGCCGCCGCCGCCGCGCGGAGACGCACCCCGCACGGCAGACGCACCCCCCGCGGGAGACGCATCCCCCCGCCCCCTCTCCTCGGCGCCTCGCAGCGGCCGTGCAAGTGGCCACCCCGCACGCCAAGACACGCCGCGTCGCAGACGCACCGCCGAGATTCGCCGAGATTCGCCGAGATTCGCCGAGACTCGCCGAGATTCGCCGAGGCGCGCCTGCCGCTGACGCACCGCTGCGGGAGGCTGGACGTGTCCTGGACGCGGCCCGTAGGAGCGGCGCGCGCAGGCGCGGCGCGCGGTGCTCGGCAGCGCTGCGGCGCCTGCCAACACGCCTCTCGCCTCTGGCGCCGCACGGCAGCTTAGATGCCAGAGAGGCTGAGTTCGGGGCAGCAATCTGAGGGCAGTGCTAGCCACGCCATTGCGATGCCACCGCGACGCCACCGCGTTTTGAAGCCTCTCCCTCCCGGACCCCGCGCCTCGACGACGCCACCGCGACCCGCACGTACAGCCCGTGCATACGGCACCGCTTTGGGCGGATGTGGCGGTCTCGAGCGCTCCAGAATCGCAGCGACTCTGGGCGCCGTTCTGCTGCAGTGGGCCCGGGGAGCTCCTTCGAGACGCCGCCATCCCACTCCCCGCCGTCCCATTCCCCGCCATCCCCGTCCTCGCCATCCCACTGGGTGCGAAAATCTCCCCATATCTCCCCATATCTCCCCATGTCTCGTGCTAGGTGCGGGAGGCGATGCGGCGCGACCGACAACAGGCGCTCTCTCCCCATCCCTCCCCATCTCTCCCCATCTCTCCCCATCTCTCCCCATCTCTCCCCATCTCTCCCCATCTCTCCCCATCTCTCCCCATCTCTCCCCATCTCTCCCCGACCAACAACAGGCGCTCTCTCGCTCGCTCGCCGCCGAGACAAAAGAGACGGCGCCACGCCAGAGGGAGAACGCCTTAACAGGCCCTCGTGCGCGCCGCCGCCGGCAAACCGACTGAGGTCCTGATCTTTGCCCCACCGCCGCCACCGCCGCCACCGCCGCCACTGCCGCCTCCACTTCCGCCGCCGCCGCCACCGCCGCCGCCGCCGCCGTCTCGCCTTGAGACGGCGGCGGCGGCGCTCGCCGTTGGTGGTGCAGGTTTGCCCCCGGAGGAGGGGAGACTGTATCCCGTAGATAGGTAGGCTGCGAGGCGAGGCAGAGCCAGACCAGCGAGTGGGACACACCGGCGCGTGTGGGGTGGGGAGATGATGGTCCCACCGGAGCGACACACAGACCACACCTCACAAGACGCCCCGCCAGCAGGGCCGCCTCCACCCTGCCCCCAGGTAGGTGGGAAGGAAGGTAGAGAGGCGGAGAACAGTCTGACCAACCACTGGACACCAGGCGGGGAGTTGTGGGGAGATGTGGGGAGGTGCGGGGAGATGTGGGGAGATGTGGGGAGGTGTGGGGAGATGTGGGGAGGTGTGGGGAGAGGTGGGGAGAGGTGGGGAGAGGTGGGGAGAGGTGGGGAGAGGTGGGGAGAGGTGGGGAGATGTGGGGAGGTGTGGGGAGGTGTGGGGAGATGTGGGGAGATGTGGGGAGGTGTGGGGAGAGGTGGGGAGATGTGGGGAGATGTGGGGAGATGTGGGGAGATGTGGGGAGATGTGGGGAGATGTGGGGAGGTGTGGGGAGATGTGGGGAGATGCGGGGAGATGCGGGGAGATGCGGGGAGATGCGGGGAGATGTGGGGAGATATGACGGAGATATGACCACGGTACGGGTGGGGGTGCAAGCGAGGCGGAGAGACGGCCACACGGGAGCGGCACACACAGACGACACGAGGTGGGGCATTCCTCCCGTGGACTCCAACGAGTGCTCGAGAGGATGCGCTCTCCGCCGCACTCCGCCGCACTCCGCCGCACTCCGCCGCACTCGGTCGTGTTTAGCTGTCCGTGCCCGCTCCAACGAAGGGCGTAGGCCCTGACTCCGACGGTGCACCTCCGACGCCCTGATTCCGTTGTCTTTGATGACGCAGGATCGCCCCATCCGCCGCGGACGCCGGCGCGCGCAGCAGCGCTGCAGCAAGGTCGCACAGCGGTGCTGCACGAGCTGCGCGGCCGCTTCCTCAGCGACCTGCGCTTCGCGGACGGCGCGGTTGCTGCAGAGGCAGCTGACGCAGAGGCGCCCGCCGGCGGCGCGGCCGCCTCTTGCGCGCTCGACGACCACTTCGGTGCATCGCAGTGCATCTCGCGTCCTCTCTGCGGGCTCGGCGGCGGCGGGCTCGCCTCGCGTGCGAGGGAGATTGAGGCGGCGCACGCCCCTCACACACCACACACACACACACACACACACACACACACACACACACACACACACACACACACACACACACACACACACACACACACACACACACACACACCGCTCACCCACGCGCACTGGGCCTTGCACTTTGAATGCCGTGCGGCTCCTGTCTATCTGGACCACCTCGTGTATGTGGAGAGTTAGACTTTCCTTTCTAGGCGGCGCACGCGGCGCGGTGCGCCGGCGAGTCGGAGGCGGCACGCTCGCGGTACAGGGAGGCGCTGGCTGCAATGCAGGCGCGGCTGCTAGCCGAGCGTACGCGTATTTTGGTTCTTCTTTTCGTCCGAGAGCTCTCCTATTTCCTCAGGCGCGGCTGCTAGCCGAGTTGACGCGGCTGAGTGCCGACTCGCGGCAGGCGGCCGCGCTCGACGTGGCGGCGCTTGTCGCTAGAGGGGGGGATTAGCGCCTCGCTCAGCCTCAGGACTCTCGCACCTGTTTGGACATGGAGAGCAGGACGAGACCCGGATGTAAGGTAAGGTGTGTGAGGCAAGGTAAATTTCTCCACACACGCAAAGAGTGGTGGGGGCAAGGTGGGGCGGGGGGTAGCTGCAAACTGCAATATCCTCGCACGTTCTTGTGCAGCTTGATGTTGATCCACTACCACGCACACACACACACCACACTCCACAGCAGACCCCCCGCCACACCTCCAGAGTCCAAGACACGTCTCTCCGAGCTCTCTCTCCAACAGGCACGCATACGGCTTTATGTCAAAAGCACCGTCGGTAACCGAGCGCCCGGGCCAACATTGCTCGTCTGCCGCGCTGCTACTACACTCCTCTCGCTGCGCGCGCAATGCGACGGCCGCGTGACGTCCGAACGGTGACGTCCCGCCCTCAATGCATAGCGACGGAGCCGCCCCGCAGCGGCCTCCCCCCTCCCAAGAGCGGGAGAGCCCACGTTTCCGCCCACAGCTTGCCAAAGGTGGAGTAGGCGTTCGACCCGCCCAGCGTGAGGAGCAGCCCGCTGCTCGTCGCCACCGGCCAAAAGTCAAATCTTCCGCAGGCGTCGGCAGTGCAGGCCCAGGTGGCGTTGGACACCATGCGCCACACGACGCCGTCCTCGGAGAGCCACTGGTCGTGCAAGCACTTGGCGTCGTGCCACCCTGCGATGAGGAGCAACGAACCTCCCGCATTCACGACGCCATGGCCGGACCGTGCGGAGAATGCGGGGGTGGCAGTCAGGAGTGTCCATGTCGCGCCGTCACCACTCTCCCAGATGTCGCCGAGCTGTGTGTCGGCAGTGAACCCCACCTCTCCAGCGAGGAGCAGCAGCCGCCCGTTGAAATCGACGAGACGTGGGCCCGAACGAGCGGACCAGGAGGCATTGGCAGTGAGCAGCTCCCAGGATGCTCCATCCCTCGTGGCCCAAACGTCGTTCAAAAACTTGCGGCCGGCGCCAATGGACGAGCCAAAACAGCCTCCGGCGACAACCATTCGCCCGTTGTGCGTGGCAACGGCCAAGCCGGCCCGCGGCTGCCATGGCGCGTGGCCAAGCGAGTCCCACGTCTCCCCGCCATCGCACGACCGCCACACGTCATTGAAGAACGGGTCGCCAAGCAGCGCAACTGTCTGGCCACCCATGACAAAGATGCATGCGCCGTGGCTAAGCATGGCGTGGTAGGCACGGCCTGCGAACGGTGCGTCGGGAAGCCGCTCCCAAGAGGAGCCGTTGGGTGTGCGCCACACATCGTGCTGCGCCGCCAGCCCGAGGTTTGCCCGACCACCGACCATCACGATTCCGCTGGCGTCCTCGACCGCCATCAGGCCCTCTCGTGCACTCCACGGCCCGTCGGAGAGCTTGAGCCATCCGCTAGCGGCGGCCGCGATGGAAAGCAGATTCGCGAGCGTTAAGATGAAGGACATGACAACAGAATGGCGAGCGGTCAGGCGTCGGCCGCTCCGAGCCTCTTTCGTGACGCGATGACGACCGTCTTTTTTCATTTGCCCTTTGCCTGCCAGCAGGCGCCAGTTCGCACCTGTTCGAGCCTGTCAGAGTCCCCCCCCCCCCCCCCCCCCTTCCCCCCGCAGCATCAGCGCCGACGAGGCCTTGACATCTTTGTGTTATTTATTGACGAACCCCGACATACCCGGACGACATTTTCTCCCTCGGATCGCAAACACAAACACGTGTGAGTGTTAGATTTGTTGGGGGGGGGGGGGGGATATGTGTTGTTGTTGTTGATTTGTTTGGTATTGCTAAAAATCTCTCTCGGATCGCTCGTGGTCCCGCCTTCGAGATTTTTAGCAATACCAAACAACTCTAACACTCACACGTCATGTGTTTTTGTCGCCTTCGTGCAGTCGCAAAATCACGCTCGCTTTCCACGAAGACTGTAGATACGGGGGAAGGACCCTGAGTTAATTGCACAGGGGTTGTGCGCCAGGCCCTCCAGCTCGGCTTCACCTTCAGCGAGTTAGTTAGACAAGTCTTGTCATGAATCAACAGAGTAGAAGGATCTGACCTCGGGGCCGATGTGACCAAGCGCTGGTAGCGTGGTTTTATTTACCTCACAGCCATGGTCTCACAGTGTGCCGGCAATCGCCGAGCAGTGTCGCTCACGGCACAAGCCGCAGCACAAGTGACTGAGGGCCAGTGAGGGCGAGCCCATCGCTGTCACAGCTGTGGCAGCCGCACAGTAGGCTGTGCCAACTGTGCAGAGCGTGTGAGCAGCAGAGGAGCTGCTCTCCAGGCTTCAGGCGCAACGAGCTGCACGCCACCGAAGGCGCTGTCGAGGTTCGCCGAGCGCGGCGCAGGTTGAGGGAAGCCGCCACCGACGAGCGCGTTGGACTTTTCACTCGCTGTTACACTCCGGACAAAGTCAAAGACGGGTGTACACGCAGGTCGTGTACCCGTCTTAGGACTTAGCGGCGAGGCGCGCGGGACCGTCTGTGGCGTCCCTCGATTTCCGTCAACTCACGGTCCTTCCCCTTTTGCCTTTACACAGCAGTCAGCACAATCCACTCAAACCGCGCGTCTCTCACCACTCACACGACACGAGACGTACATTCAACACACACGGCGCGGTGACGAGGCCAACACTCACGCACATTGGCGCTTAGGGTACCCCTAGGGTTCTGAGGGCCGGATTTTTTAAAGAGCTTTTAAGAAATGAGGAGGTTTGGGGGCTTAACTTGCCATTTAAGAGATTGCAGGCACGGGGGGTCCCTCTTTTAAGACCGCTTAAGAAAATCGGCCTCGCCGGCATGCGTCGCTGGGTTCCGCGCCGTTTTCTCCAATACTGCCGTTATTAGGCACAAACCCGCCTCTGAAGACACATCTGTAAGTCTGATGCATTGGCAGGAGCCATACTGCATAGGGGACGCGTGCTAGCTGACTGTAGCCAGCTTCCCGGCCTCCGGCGTGCTACCGGGCGCCTCCCGGACCATCGACCTCGGGAGCTCTTCCCGCACCGTTTAAGCGTTTAAGACCGTTTAATGATCGGCGGCCCCCAGGCAGCCTTAAAACGGGCCCGGGCCCGAGTTTTAAGGCGCGTTTAAGCCGCAGGGAGACGACCATACTGCATAGGGAGACGACCAAAGCTCGGCGCGCGCACATAGGGCCCTGGATGTGCGTAACAGGGCTCAGGAAAAAAAGGCGTTTTTTCCCGGCACCGCCTCGGGATCCAAAATGCGCCTGCGGGCGGACCCTCACGCTCACAGCACAGCTCATCAGAGAGCACGCCGGACGCACTCGCCTCCGGTCGGTCGGTCGCCGCTGATGGCTAGCCGGTGGCCACCACGCGCCAAAGACAAGATCACAAGACGTTGTCAGGCGCGTCAGGAGGCCTTCCGAGGGTCTGCCTGCGGCAGGGGCGGCATCGGCGGCGCCCTGTGCACGGCCGCCGCCTGCCCCCGCCCCACCAGCGCCGGCGCTCGGCGCGGCGAGGTGAGCGAGCGCGAAAACGGCGCCGGCGGCTCTCTCCGCTCGACGCGGCGCGCGGCGACGGCGCCGGCGCTCGCGGCCGCCTGCAGCCCCATGGCGGCGAGGACGGCGGCGACGAAGTGGAGCAGGGCGGGGACGGCGAGGCCGAGGAAGCCGAAGCGCTGCCTCGCCGCCCACCGCAGCAGAGGCAGCGCGTGCAGCGCGGCAATCACGAGGTGGAGCAAAGCGACGGGGGCCATCAGCTGAGCAAAGGCCGGCCGCGAGCGCCACGCGACGCCGACGCAACCGGCGCAGAGGCCCGCGAGGCTCGCGCCGACCGAGGGGTGGCCGACGAGCTGGCCTCTCGCCCACGCCGCGTAGAGCTGGAGCAGCAGGAGCCCGTAGCAGGTGAGCTGCCGCACGCAGATGGCCTGGAGAGCGCGGCTCATCGGAGGCCCCGAGGGGGCGAGCAGCAGCTGCTCGATCCAGTCGTGGCGCAGCCGCATACCGCTCAATACGGCGAGCGCCGGGCGCGCAAGGCGCCAGGCGTCTGAGCCGGCGCGCAAGGCCGCGTCAGCGCGGCGCGGGCAATAGCGAAGGGCGAAAGAGAAAAATCGCGTGCGAGCAGTCTCACGATACTAAAAAAGTCTTTCCGGAGCTCCGCCGAGACTTTTTCTTTTTCTGTTGACGTAACCGAATCGTCGCCCGGCGCCAGTCATCCGCCGAGTCTCCGCTGAACCACGCGCCGTCATGTCCTCCCCTGCTGTCTGCCTCGCCGCCGGCGTGGGCGCCTGGGCGTTCTCTGCGTGGCTGCTCTGCCCCCGCACGAGCTTCCTCAAAGTCAAAGCAGAGGCGCAGAACCAACCTCTCGAGCAGCCCAGGGAGAAGAAATCACGGCTGAAGCCATCGCCGACCGGGTGCGACATGAGCTTCTTCACCGCCGCCCCCGCTGTCCTCGCGGCTCGCAGCTCCGGCAACCCATGACCGACCCGCGGAAGGGTTTGCCTCCGTTTGGCTAGTGCCGCACTGCAGCTCCATCGAACCCGCATGATCGCATGCTCCATGTCTACCGTCCATGAGTCGGTGCGTTTTAAGCGCCGCGCCTGTCGCCTCTCCCCGCGTCTCGACTTTTCTGCTGTCCATGCGGACGCTTGCCGTGTGTGTTGCCCCTCTCGCCCCGCCATCTGCTCCCGCCGGCCACGTGTCTGTGTGCCACACGGTGAACTTTTAAGCGGACCTTGCACGCCAATCGCGTACCGCGCATCGGGTGGCCGCGCACGCAATAGGCTGCGTGCCACTGCCACTGCGCACTGGCTGCTGCGTCCTGCGAGCTCGGTACGGCTTACACTAACGACTAAGAGAGTTTGTGTATGCTTGTGTGCTGATTTTGCAGCTTTTCGTGGGCGATTGTGTGTCGCTCCACAACTCCGTCAACTCCAGTCTCCACCGCACGGATCACTGCTCACTGGTCACTCGCTCACTCTCGTCACCTCACACCTGGCCGTGTGGTTCGCGTGTTGTGGTTCTGGTCGAGCACACCTTCCGGTTGGGACTACGCTCTACAGACTACACGGCTCTAGGCACCCGGCGCGCAAGACTTGATTTGTGTGCCGGTCGCGCTGAGCGTCGCCATCTCGTCGGCGCTGAGCTCGAACCCGAAGATGCCCAAGTCCTCCCTCGCGTAGCTGCGCATCCTGCTCTCGTTCTTGCCGAGCCCGACCGCCATCGCCGCCCCGGTCTGCAGGACCCAGCGCAAGCACACCTGCGACGCCCCCACGCCGTGCGCCGCCGCGACGCGCTGCACGCGCGGGTCGGAGAAGGGGCAGCCACGCATCGCCGCGTATGCCTCGAAGACAATGCCTTTCTCGGCACAATACTCGAGCATCTCCCTCTCCTGCGCGGGGGCGGGTGGGTGGGTGGGTGGGGGAGAGGGGGGGCACGCTGCTGCCGGTGGTTGAAACAGCTCGCCAGGCCTGCCTCTCCCTCTGCCTTGCAGCCCGCACGCAGTGCCCCTGCCCCTCTCTTGCCCCTGCCCATCTCCCCCTCTCCCACTCTCCTGATGAGCCATCGACATCTGGCATTGGTTGACCGCCGGCTTGGTCGCTGCCGCCTTGAGCAGCGCGCCCAGCCGCGCCTTGTCAAAGTTTGACACGCCGATGGCTCGCGTCAGATTCTGTGCGAGCGCCGCCTCCAGGCCCCGCCAGAGCTTCGCGTTGGTCGCATCGGAGGCGCACGGCGCGTGCAGCTGCAGGGCCGAGGGAGAGGGCGGGGGTCACGGCCGCTGGGAGCCGCAGTGCATGATAGTAGAAGGCGGCTTTCTAATTCCAAGATCGGACGCCTATCCGCGGTGCATCTGACACGGCGGTGGCTCCAGTAGGAAACTCCAAGATCGGACGCCTATCCGCAGTGCATCTGAAACGGTGGTCGCACCAGCACGAGGTCGACGCGCGAGACCTTGAGCTGGGCGAGGTCAGCCTTGACGGCGCTCAGAGCGTAGTCTGCGTCGAGGCCGACGCAAAGCGGGCCCAGATGCAGCGGGTCGAGTCCGGCACGGATCTGTGTGCAGAGAGCGCCGGGTCAGGTCCACGAGCTGAAACGCACTCTGCCCTTTGCCGAGCTTTCCTTGGTCGTGATGAAGACGCCGCTCCGAGGCGCACCCACGCTGGCGATGGCGGCACTGAGCTCAGCCTCTTTGCCGCCGGGCACCTCCTTCCCGTAGTCAAGGGCAGTGTCTACGCCTCGGCCGCCGGACGTCCACCAAGCCGGGAAGGCGTGCGTGACCTCGGACCCGCAGCAAGTCCCGAGACTGATGCGCGGCATGAGCACGCCGTCAGCAATCGTCACCGTCGGTGAGATGCCGCCGCCGACGCTGCTCCACGCTGCTGGGCTGCTCCACGCCGTGACGAGGGCGATCGCCGGCAACATTTAGGCCGTACCCGGGTAGTGTTGGAAGAATCACCAGCCGCTCAGGAGCGAGCTACTCGCGACTCGGCAGGGATCTGTTTTTAGGTATGTTGTTGGCAAATCAAGACACAGAGCTCACACAGAACCACAGCGGGAGGAAGCGGCGAGTCGCAATTCCTGGGGTCCTTGTCGGGCGGGCCACCACCCTCCCTGTCCAGATTGGCAAGAGTCCCCAGCTGCACGAGCAGGATCTTGGAAGGACGATCAGGGACACAGGGAACGGGAGTGGGGAGCGCATCGCGACACGGAGGGGTCTGGAGGCACTTGGAGCACTTGGAGTGCGGTCAGTAACCTCACATCCAGGGCCGGGGAGCTAAGAAACGCACCCAGCGGGCCGGATGATCGGGATCGGGTTTTTACGGGCTAGAGAGCCCTAGCCCCGGGGGTGCGCGTTCGCAGGGAAAGGGCCTTAAAGTAGAAACGGGTCTCCGAGGGTTAGTCCGCGCTCCAGGTTCCCCCCGCCGCGCGACGTTTTGTTTCTCCATTTCGGCCGCCAAGGACGCCGGTGTCCGGGTTGCGCGCGCGCTTGCGCGCGCGGTGCCGTCGATGCCCATCCTAAGAGCGGGCTCCAAGGTCGGCACTCGGAGCGCTGATGCGAGAAGCAAACGACCGACGGGCGCGCCGACCGCCGCGCCTCCTCGCCGCCCTCCGCTCCCACCCTCGCCGAGCCCTCGCCCGCCGCCCCGCTCGCAGACAGCGCGCTCAAGCAGCAGCGGCTTTGGTCGTGGCGGCCGGTGCTGTCGCCGCGCGTGGCGATCGCCACTTTCCTCGCCTTCGGCGTCGCGTTCATCGCCATCGGTATCCCCGTCCTGATCTCCGCGGCTGGCGTCGTCGAGGTGACGAGCGTCGACTACGCCGACTCGTCCGTCTGCAGCAGCAACCCGTGCGAGTTCGAGTTGGAGGTCACGGAGAGATTGGTGGCGCCCGTGTACATGTACTACCGCCTCACCAACTACTACCAGAACCACCGCCTATACGTGCGCCTCTCCCCCCACACTCGTGCCAAAGCCCCTCCCTGGCCGACGGCCGCTAGGACGGGGGCGTTGCGGCTCTCAAAGGCGGCGGGGTCGGGGCGGGAGGCGGGTGGGCCGCTGCCGGCCCCGGCCCCGCATCATGACTCGCTCTCGGCGGCGTGTGCTAGGTGCGCGACCGCGATGACCCCCAGCTGATTGGGCAGAGCGGGCTCGACCAGAGCTTGTTGCCTGGTTGCACCGCAGCTACCTCAACGCAGGGGTCGGAGGCCGAGTTCCGCAGGCTCGTCAACGGCGAAACGGCGGGTGAGGGCGGGTTCGGCTGGTCCGGCGTCGACGCGATGGAGGCAACGCCTCTTCTCTCTCCCTCCCTCCCTCCCTCCTTCTCTCCCTCCCCCCCTCCCCACCCCGCTCTCCCCGCACCGCCGCCTCCCCACTTTCGGATGCGCCTCGCAGAACGTCATCTCTCCGTGCGGGCGCGTAGCCTCCTCGGTCTTCAACGACACGCTGACGCTGCTCAAGCCAGGCGGGACTGAAGTCAGCCAGTCCAGCAAGGGCATCGCATGGGCGACCGACGTCGAATTCAAATTTCACAATGCGGCCGACGGCTCCACGGGCACCAACTTTGCGCAGTTTGCGTTTGAGCGCAACCAGCCTTGCGCCGAGTTTGGCGAGGGCGTCCCGACCACGCTTTCTGGTCCAGTCAAGCTCGATGCCGATGGCAGGTACAACGGCATGCTCCCCGCGGACTGGATCGACGAATGCGTGGCGAAGAATGCGGACGCCGAGCGCGCGCCTGGCGGGGCCGGCGCCAACATCGGCTGGTGTTTCCCTGGCTCCGGCATGTGCGTCGAGGACGAGCACTTCATCGTGTGGATGCGCACCGCCGGCCAGGCAAACTTCCGCAAGCTGTACGCCACGATCGACGAGGACCTGGAGCCGGGCACCTACACGGTGAGAGTGTCGAACGGCGTGGACGCCGGCGGCGGGTACAAAAAGTATTCCTATGACAAGGCGCCGACGGCCTCTTGCGATTCGCTGACAGCTCCCGCGGAGCAAGCTCCGGAGGAGCCTTGCGTGATCGAGGAGGCGATGGAGGGCCTGTACAACACGAGCGTCTTTGGAGGCACCAAGAAGGTCTTTGCTCTCGGAGCGGCAGCTCATCAACCAATCAAGTATTCATTGCGAGTGAATGAATTGTAGGTCGTGCTCTCGGAGCTCATGTGGCTCGGCGGCAAAAACACGGCGCCCCGCCCCGCCCCTTCTCCCTGCCTTCGGCGCGACCGTGGCGCGATCCCCTCGCTTTCCTCACGCCGCCAGTGTGTGAACCAGGTCCTCGGCGTTGCCTTCGTCGCCGCCGGCGCCCTCTGGCTCGCGCTGGGCGCCGCCTTCCTGATCAAGGAGAGAGAGAGAGATGGCCGAGACTTCGCCGAGACATCGCCGAGATTTTGCTTAGACATCGCCGAGATGTCGCCGAGATGTCGCCGAGATGTCGCCGAGATGTCGCCGAGATGTCGCCGAGAGATGGCCTCCCTGATCAAGGACCGACGCTGCGGCGCCCCTGCGTGCCGCCTTCGTTTGGCACGCCTCCAAAGCGCTCGAGACCGCCACGTCCCAGCTGCATCCCCCGCCACGCAATCTCTCCCCCGCCCGCGCACTCTGACGCGCGTGCGTGAACGACGCAGGACCGGCTCAGCCCGCGGCCGCTCGGCTCGGCGCCCTTCCTCGCCCCTCCGCCGAGCGCGTCGGCGTGACAGCCCGGCGCCCCCCCCACCACGGAGCCGCGCCAGACGGAGCCAACCATGCGCGTCTGAGGGTCAGGGCGGGGGCCGCCGGCGCCTCTGGCTCTGAGCCTCCGAGGGCCAGGGCGAGCCGCCAATCACTGCCTTCTTCCCTCCGCATCCAACTCTACCTGTCCTCTGAGTGTGTGAATCGTGCCGTGCTCTCACAACGTATTTGTGGCGCGGCCGCGAGGAGGTTCCCATGGGACGATAGAGGCGCGCGCGGCGGCCTGTGTGCGTGGGGTGCGCGTGTGTCGTCGCCGGCAGCCCGCACATATGTTGACCTGGTGTATATGCGTTTGGCGGCGGGTCCCCGCACATCGAGTCCCCACAAATTTAGAGGACCAGACTAAATGGTTCAAGCCCTCGCGGCCGAGCACGCGGGCGAGAGAGGAGAGAGCGCGCAAACCATGGCGCATGCAGCTCATCGCACAGCTCATCCTCTTCTCCTCAAGCGCAGAGCTCTAGAGACGCACAGGGCGCCGTCAGAGCGGAGAGAGTGGAGTCTGGAGAGAGAGAGAGAGCGAGAGCGAGAGCGAGAGATAGAGAGAGAGCGAGAGAGCGAGAGACTGCAGGCGAGAGACTGAGAGATAGATGTGCGCGGATGTGGCGCGCACAGACGACAGAGCAGTGTGGAGCAGCCCCCCTCACCGCGGCCGCCACACCGGCACACCGCCGCGGCCCGCGCGAGAGAAGCGCTGCCCCCGCCTTCGCGGCACCCAGCCACCCACGTGCTCCACACGACCCCACTCGCGACGCGGCGCGAGAGAGGCCACGCACGATTATTATTCCACAGGCCCCACGATATTATTCCACAGACACACAGACTCGTAGTGACCCCCCGAGGAAGTAGGCAACCGCTTGCCATGCACATGTTGTACATTGCGCGCGCCGCCGCGGCGGCGGCGGAGGCCCCCTCCCGCCTCAGGCGGGCGGGAAGGCAATGTCCTCGCACGTAAACTCGAGGAAGAACTGGCGGCCAAGGGGGCCGCCGTTGATGCCGACGCGGAAGTCGGTGAGGGCCGAGGTGAAGCCGATGGGCACGCGAGCGATGGTCGCACCAAAGTTGGCCGCGGGCAGCTCCCAGTCGTCAACCACCAGCGTGGCGTTTCCGCTCGCCGTGATTGGGATGGAGTCCTCGCCGCGGGCCTGGGGGTGAGGGTTGGGGGTGGGGGTTGGGGGTTGGGGGTTGGGGGTTGGGAAAGGGGGTTGGGGGTTGGGGGTTGGGAAAGGGGGGTGGGGGTGGGGGGTTGGGGGTTGGGGGTGGGGGGTGGGGGTGGGGGTGGGGTTTAGGGTTGGGTTTGGGTGTTTGTCAGGTGCGGGCGGAGTCCTCGCCGCGCGCCTGGTAGTAGCACGCCGCGGCGGTGAAGCGGGTGGTGAAGCAGCAATCGAAGGGGTCGACGTCCTTGAGGCCGAGCACGCATGGCCCCGTCCTGCCGGACGGGTCCGTCTCGTTTGCCTGCCCCGGTTGCGGCTCGGCGGCGAGGAAGAAGGCGCCCTCGGTCGGCCTCCCCTCCAAGACGACGGTCGAGTCGGCTAGCCGCTGCCTCTGCGCGACCGCCGGGTCGGGGCTGTACGAGTGGTTGTGGCCCGGCGCGAAGGCCCACATTCCGGGGACCGAGCGGAGCCGCGCGAACTTGTCCGAGGGGCGGCAGGCGAAGGAGGCGAACTTGATGGGCAGCGGGCCTACGTGTACCATACCTCCAGAGTCTCGAATCCAGTGAGTGGGTTCACGACTGTGGGCGGTGTGGTCTCGGCCGGCATGCACGCGCATCGTCGCTGAGTACTCAAACGGCGCGTCGAAGAAGGCGTCGTAGACCAGATCGCGGAAGAGGAGCGAGCGCCTGCCGGGCGCCTTGCCGTACACCACCGCGCCCTTGACACACCTGCCGGTCTGCTGCTGGAAGGTGTCGCAGCTGGCGCCCGTCGTGACGTCCCAGCCTGTGGACATGTCTCGGACATGTCTCGGACATGTCCTGGACGCGCCCTCCAGCCCGTCGTCACGTCCCAGCCTCGCACGGTGTGCTCCTCCGCCATCAGCCCGCCCGTGAAGAGCGGCGTCGGCACGCCGAGCACCTACCACACCACCACACCACCCCAGGACCTGAACCCACACTGGATTCGATACGTTGGAGGTATGGCACGCCTAGCGCCTACGTGCTGAAGACGCCAACATCAGGGTGTGGGAAGGCGGTCTTGTGCGGAGTCCTCACGGGTTCTGCTTCTTCTAGCGCCCTTGCACCTCGGTGGTGGTGACGGAGATGTTGTCTAGAAAGGCAGCTTCGTTCCCCACCGGGCCGACGCAGAGCAGCGTCTGCTCGTACCCCGAGAGCCACCGGCCAAAGAAGTGGCCGATCGCCTCTCGCGCCTACCACACCACCCAAGGACCTGAACCCACACTGGATTCGAGACTCCGGAGGTATGGCCGATCGGCTCGGGCGCCTGGGTACGGAGGAGGGGGAGGCGGTGGGGGTGGGCTCGGAGGAGGGGGAGGCGGTGGGGGTGGGCTCGGCGCCTCTACGCCGAGGGACTGGTCAAAGTGGATCTGCTCCTCGAGCTCGTTGTAGCCGGCGCGGAGCTCGTAGTTTGGCAGCAGCACCGTCCCCACCCGCACGCTGCTGCTGCTCAGGCGGCCGGCGCGCGCACGCCGCTCTGCCGCGGGGACGGCCGGGTCGTTTGCGCCCGCGTCGTAGTAGGCGTGCACGCGCAGCGCGCCCATCTGCACGAGCTCGAGCGACGAACGCCTAGTCCCATACCTCCGGAGTATCGAATCCAGTGTGGGTTCAGGTCCTTGGGTGGTGTGGTAGCTCGCGAGAAGAAGGAGACGCGAGAGGCGACCGTGAGCACGCCCGTGGCGTTGTCGCCGCGCTCGATGCTCACATCCGTCGCGCGCATCTCCTCCATCCGTGTGGCGGGCATCCGCAGCCGCTTGCGCAGCCGCACGCGCACCGACCGCCCCAGCACCTGCACCGTCGCCTCGCCTCGCACCACCCACTCGCTCGCCTCGCCGCGGAGCAGAGGCGCGGTGGCGGCGCGGAAGGCGGCGGCCGAGCTGACGCGCAGCCTCGACGTCGTCGAGAGCAGAGTTGGCGCCGACGCCGCCATCGGCAGCGTCGGAAAGCTCAGCCTGCCGATCTCGGCGCCAGCCTCGGCGCCGTCGGCCTACGAGACGCAAACAGGAAACACAGGGGTGAAAAGAAAGACATGGGCCGGCCTATGAGGGGCAGAGAGGAGAGCGGGTGTGGGAAGAGGGTCAGAGAGGAAAGAGGGTCGGGGCGGGGCGGTCTCGGCTGGGAGCCTGGGTGTGCAGCACCGCGTCAAAGGCGCGGATGGTGGCGGCGACGGGCCCGCCGTTGTCGAGCCGGAGGGCGATGGCCACGTCGATCCCCGTCGCGTCGGCCGGGCCGAGCGAGCAGTTGACCAGGCTGATCGTGGCCGCGTCCATAAACATCTGCACACACAGCGGCAGGACGGCGAGCGCGAGGGTCAGCGCGAGCGCGAGGGAAATGACCGGCGTCAGCACGAGGCAGCACGCGGTTCGCCGCTTGAGCGAGCAGCGGCTGCTGCAGCGTCCGGCCGCCTGTGCGCCGGCGACGAAGGGAGTAGCGCAGCGCGAGAGCTTGGCCTGGACGATGGCGAACGAGAAGCGCCGCGGAGGAGCCGAGTCGCCAGACTGGGCCGTGACGAGCGGCACGTCCGCCGCCGCAAAGCCCCTCTCGGCCGCGGTTGGCAGCATGTGACGAAGACCGGCCGGCAGCAGGGGCAGGCGACCAAAGGATAGACCAGCGGGGAGGCGCCGCGACTTAACGCAGCCACCCGTGTGCGCGCCCGCGGAGGTTTGCACGCCCATGGCGCACCCGACGTGCCCGCGCGCGGCCCCGCAAGCCCCCGCCCTTGCCACGGCCCGCGCGCCGACCGCTCGCCGCGCCCTGGCCAGGCGGCACAGCCGACACGAGAAGTACTGCGCCAGACGCCGGCGCTTCACCTTCCGCAAGCACACCAGGCGACGGGCGGGTCGATGCCGAGCGTGCGACGACAAGAGAGCCAACATCTTCTGGCGCCTGCGGAACAAGAAGGCGTGTAAGCGCTTGCCGACTTGCATCATCACGCCCCGCTCGACAACGCGCATTGCACGTGCGCGCCAGACCACCCGCATCTCTGACTCCCATCCCGCGCGCACACCCTCTGCCTGCGCCCAGCCCCCGCGCGCACGGTTGCGCGCTCGTGCACTGGGCGGCATCGCAGCGCGCGGCATACATGTGATCGGTGGTGGTCTGGGAGACTTGGCGCCGCGCGCGCTCGCACGACCCGCGCGCAAAGCCACCACGCTCTGCACCCTCCCCAGACGCACCTCTCCCGCGCCTGCACTGGCCCAGTTCGACTCGACTGAGCTTTCCGTGTTCGCATCGTCCACACAGGCACGCCGCAAGTGTTTCTCGAGCGGCGGCAGGCAAGCCTGGCGGCATGCCCGTGGTATCGCCGGTTGCGCTCTACCACCGTGGCCGCCACGGACGCCGCCGCGCCCGTCGACCCTGTAGAGGGCGGTGACGAGGCGGGCGAGGAGGGCGACGAGGACGACGAGGAGGAGGGCGAGGAGGGCGAGATGGAGTCCTGGGCTCGCCGCTTCCGCCACTTTGGTGGGCCTGGCTCGGGCGCGGGCGGGGCGGGCGGGGGCGGCGGGGGCGTGGCGGTGTCATGAGCCCGCCCGAGCCGGTCGGCGCTTGGTTGCTGCTTGGCGGGAGGGGGGCGAGTGAATGGCAGAGCCGCACCTCGGTGCAGCCTTGCGGACTGTGGGGATGCCAGCGCGAGGCTGGGATGAGATGCGGGTGGGTGGGCGGGCGAGGCCGAGCAACTGTGTGTGTGTCTCAGTCAGTGTCGGGCGTCAGTGGGCGTCGCCCCGCGCGGGTCGGGCGGCGCGGGTGTAGACGCAATGTGATATGATGATGGCGTTATGTGAGTTACATTCTTACATAACGATTGGGATCATGATGGGCGTGCGACCTTCGGTCGCGCGATGCCGTGCCACGAAGCGCGATTTCCTGCTCTCAGCTCACCACCTCGCCGTTCCTGCCGCTCTCCTGGCTCAGTCCTATCAGTAACAAGCCTGGGCCGTCCCGAACTGCACTTATCTCGGGTCTGCAAGCTCACACTGTCTGGTGATGCCACCGAGAGGCCTCCAGATTGTCTCCGGTGGCGACCCCATCCGAGGCGATTGCGAGGGCATTCCGGAGGTCATCATCGGCGCCATCGACCGTGATACGTCTCGTCCCGCAGCTCTCATGCGCCGAACGGATGCATGCACTCATAATATGTAGGCCTTCTCTCCCGAAGTTTTGAGCAATAGCCGCAAACAACGCTTTTTGGCACTTGCATCGCGACAAGGTCACACGCGGACTCTCCAGTCTCTCAGCTGTTACTGCTCGCTCCACCGAGCTCGCTGAGCCGCCAGGGCCGCGGCCGCCTTCCTCACGGCCGGCGCTGCCATCGCCGGCGCCCTTATGGCCGCTCTCGCGCCGGTGCAGCGTCGAGACACCGTCGCCACGATCGCCGTCGGTTCTGCTGCGCGGCCTCGGCGGAACCGTGGCGCGGTTCCGGCCTACCCATGCTGCCCTGGAGGCGTCCAGAGCCGAGCCCAGAGGGAGAGGGCGTCCTATGGGGCCATCTAGCTCGGGTGGGTGCGCGGCGGCGACCGGCGCAACCCTCGTTTGAACTTGTGTACTCTCTGTCTGTCTGTCAGCTGTTTCGGCTAAGTCGATTTGTACCGGATTTCGATGTTAGTGGCAAAACCGCGGAACCGAAAATGGCGTTTAATTTCGCGCACCTGCTGTCCGCCGCCTGCGGCGGCGCTGCGCGCCGCTAGCGCGCGCTGCGCGCGCGTTTTTGGGGTGCAGTGGCGCTGCGCGCCGCCGTAGGGGCGCCTGCGGCGCCTGGCGCGCTGCGCGCGCGTTTTAGGGGTGCGCCGGCGCTGCGTGCCGCTTCGGGGTGCCTGCGGCATCACTAGCGCGCGCTGCGCGCGCGCGTTAGGGGTGCGGGGAGCACCGAAAAATTGCCACGAAATTGTGTTTCTTTTAATCTCCGAACTGGGAGGACCGGAGGACCCCAGCTTTCGGGGGAGGTGAGAGCGAGAGACGAGACTCGGCCTCTGTGAGTGGACGATGCACGTCGCTGCAAAACGTGACGATTCCGGAGTCGGTGACAAGCATAGGCGACTGGGCATTCCAGGGCTGTGCGGATACCAAATCGATCATCCCCAGCTCTGTTAAGATTGGCGACCGCGCCTTTGTTTGCACGCCTCGAGTCGGTCAGTATTGCCAGCTCCCCCCCCCAGTCACCAGCATCGGTGGCTGGGCGTTCGCTCGCGCCTCCTCGCTCACCTCCATCTCCATTCCGGCGTCTGTGCAGAGTGTGGGAGACTACGCCTTCAAGGGGTGCGCAGGACTGGTCTCGATATATTCCCGCGCTCGCTGACGAGTATCGGGGACGGCACGTTTGAGGCGTGCTCCTCACTCACAAGCTTCGACATCCCCGATTCCGTCACCGTGATCGGATCTTACGCCTTTTCGCGCTGCACGTCGATCAAGTCGGTCACAATCCCGACCTCCGTGACAGCGATCGGCGACGGTGCCTTCGCGGGGTGTCCACTGCTCACAGGCGTCTCTGTCCCGTCGTCGGTGACTGCGCTCGGAGACCAGGCGTTTGCCACCGAGGCGCAGAGGTGGCGGAAAGCGCCATCCGCGTCAAAGAGATCAAAGGTGGCCGCCGGCAACTCGGCGGGCACGAGCATCGGCAACGCCTCCTGACGCGCTTCCCCATTGGTTGATTGGTTGAGAGGAAGGACAGGGGAGAGAGAGGGAGCTCGAATTAAGAATCTGCAATGTAAGTCGGGTACGAAGAGAGTTTGTCCGACGGTGTTGTTCTTGCATGCAGCTGCTGACACTCTAAGGAAGCTTTGAATTTTAGATAGAGGGGCGAAACATGGTACACATGCCTCTCGCAGCTGGCCCCTCCTCCCTCCTGCATGCGCGCGCTGCAGGCCTCAAGGAGCAAGGTGGACTCTTCTTTTTTACCAACCATTATTCTTTCTCCACCGAGAGTCGAAACGCATGTGCATGTGCGAGCCGATCCACGCCGCTCGCCCCCCCGTCCCGGAGCCTGGGGCGCGGCCGAGGGCGCCGC
The DNA here is from genome assembly GCF_000372725.1 of Emiliania huxleyi CCMP1516. Taxonomy (NCBI): domain Eukaryota; phylum Haptophyta; order Isochrysidales; family Noelaerhabdaceae; genus Emiliania; species Emiliania huxleyi. Next base: position 109,600 of record NW_005199785.1, read on the forward strand.
GGTCCGGCCCGGCCGCTGGTCCCGCTTCCTCAGGACTTTCTGCGGCTCGAGCTGGCCACACCGTACAGGGTTGCTCCGAACAGACCGGCCCCGACAAATCCCAGCACGGGCTTGATCGTGTCGAGAGCGGCAACGTCCCCGACATAGCTGCCCGCTACCACGTAGAACAGCGCAGCTACGACGACAGCGAGGGCAGCCGTTGGATTTGGAACGAGTCGGCCGCCGTAATACCTCAAGTTGGCGAAGCTCTTGATCTCGTCTGCCTGTGTCGAGCGGAGGCTGAGCCCACACTGCAGCACCGCTGGGTTCTTCAGCATCACCTCGATCGCCTCCTCCTCTGACATGATCTCAACGAGACATGATTTCGAGCGGGCGAGCAGCTTTGGCGGGTCGGTATAGGACGGGTTGATGATCTGCGGATTCTCGCGCACCGCCTGAAGTGCCAGTTCTTCGCTCCCAAAGCACGCCTTTAGCTCTGTCCACAGCGCGGCAATCTTGGCTGGCGGATACTGCTTCCGGAAGGCTGCGGCAACGACCTCCTCCACTTCCAGCGGCAGCGAACGAGCGAGCACGACGCCACCGCGGAACGGAAGCGGGACGGAAGCGACGGCCGCACACGACGCGCGTGGAGCAGGCTGGAAAGCGAGAACAGGCAGCACCCACATGCCCGAGACGGCCGCAATGAATGAATGCGCCAATGAAAAGCGCGTATTTCTTTTTTAAAGCCAATTTTTGGCGAGTTCTCTCGACGTCTCGAGGTCTCGGGGCTCCACAGCGGCCAACGAGCAGCGAGGAGCGGCTGCGGCTCTAGCAGACAGACGAAGAATGCGCTCGGAGCGCTGCGCCATCTCCGGGCTCGAGTTCGTCCGACCGCTCGTCACGTCCACCTCCCGGCATCCTCATCGCGTGCGCGGTCCGTTTCCTGGCCGAGAGCCGCCCCGTCGGAGGCTGGAGTACCCGAGGGAGAGAGGACCGAGGGAGGGGAGGCGCCGCGAGATGACAGCGGGTCCGCGGCGAACCGGAAGGGCCGAAGGCCGGGTCCCGGGAGGACCGGAGGACCCCAGGGAGGGAGTCAGCTATCGGGGGAGGTGAGAGACGAGCTGACTCGGCCTCTGTGAGTGGAGTCGGGGCATACGGGCTCGCCGGGGGTAGACCCGTTGCGGCGGCAACCAGGCTGAGGGAGGGTGTAGAGGATGTAGAGTGTAGAGCGCTGTAGAGTTGTAGAGATGTAGAGCGCTCTGGAGTGCTGTATGTAGAGCTGTAGAGCTCTACATCCGCCGCGGGACGAAGCGCCTGCGTTGTAGAGCGATGTAGAGCGCGATTTTGCTGTAGAGTTTGTTGTAGAGCGTTTGATTGCGGGAGCACGAGGGCTCCCACTCGCGCCCGGCGGCGCGCGGAGGAGGCCGAGAGTATAGGCCAAGTACAAACAAGAGCAGATAGCGAGCAGCTACGATCGAGACGCCGACCAGAAAGCGAACCCGCGTGCCACAATCGAGGGAAGAAACTCATGTGAGACAGAGAGTCACGCGGGACAGGAGAGTAAAGTGCCAAGGGGGCACCACAGAGAGTAGTTACTATCTCCGCATTCCAACGCCCCCCCCAGGTCGGTATGACCTGAGAAGATGTGGAGATGGGACGAGCATGCAAAGTCTGCCGCGCCTGGGAAGCGCGTACGCGGACGTGGGGCAATTCCCCCCGATCAGACTGGACTCCCCCGAGGGGAAGCGAGAGGCTCTACTCGTGCGAGATGTTCATGATCGAGTCGCGCAGCGAGAAGAAAGAGGACGGCTTGAGGTCGCGATTGACGGAGGCGAGGCGCGGCGCGGAGCCGGAGAGAGAGAAGGCGCGGGCGCAGGGGCGCAGGCCGGAGCCGGCGCGGGCGCGAGGGCGCAGGCCGGAGAGAGAGAAGGCGCGGGCGCTGGGGCGCAGGCCGGAGACGGCGCGGGCACGAGGGCGCAGGCCGTGGTCGCCCTTGACGGAGGCGAGGTCGCCCTTGACGGAGGCGAAGGCGCGGCGCGCGGGCGGAGCCGAAGGAACCTGGTTTGTGGACCTCCCGCACCTGTCCTGACAGTCCTGACAGAGTCCTGACAGAGTCCTGGCAGAGTCCTGACAGAGTCCTGACAGAGTCCTGACAGAGTCCTGGCGGAGTCCTGACGACGCACAGTCTTCGCAGTACTCACAAGTGCCTTTGACGAGACTTCCACCTTCCAGCTTGTCGCGCGGCGTCGCGTGTCCTCGGTGGTTGCGTCTTGTCGTTCGAATGACCACAGTGACCCTCAGTGTTGCCCCCCCATATCTACAAACCATGCTGTTCTGCTTTTGATTTTTAGCCCAAAACCTGGAGGGCCAGAGAAGATTGTGTGAGGCACGCGCAACAGGGCCTCATCGATTATGGCCTGCGCGCGACAAAAAATCCGCGTCCGCTCACGCTCGGAATAGCCCTTTTACACCGTTCACAGGTGCTCGTGTTGCCGAGAGTGGCAGCGGCGTCGGGAAACCAGTCCCCTAGCTCCGTTCGTGCGCCGCGCTGCCGCCGCCTCCGCCTTCAATCTCAATGTCCCACCCCTCTGCGCGCGGGCCTTCTAGGCCCGCGGGTAGTCTCCCCCCATCCCCAGGGCCTCCAGGGCTCGCACCTCAACCTCTCATAGACCAGCGCAAAGCGCCAAGGACGTATTTTCTTGTCAATAACAAGGTCTGTGAGCTCTGTGTCCTAGCCAACAATATACCTGCGCAACGTTGCGAGATAACTGTGGATACCCATCACTGTACACTGAGCCGACAATGCCACGGGTAGCCCCAGGGTGGCGCCCACCCCCATACCCTCGGGCACTTGCCTGCGCCCTCACGCGCTAGCCCACGCCCTGCCCCGCAAGATCTCACTCCATCCCGGCCTGTGGCATACCTCGGCACCCCCTTGCACGGAATCTGAGCGTGAGGGAATCTGAGCGTGAGGGAACCGGTGGGCAGTGCCGCGTAGTGCGGCGCGTGCGCGGGGCGTGCGCGCGCGTGCGCGGCGTGCGCGGCCAGGGCGCAGGCAAGTGCCTGAGGGTATGGGGGTGGGCGCCACCCTGGGGCTACCCATAGCATCGTCGGCTCAGTGATGGGTATCCTGTTGTTGGACAACAGTATGCGCACAAGCGATGGGACCACGCTTTGCGATACTAACTAGCCGGCCGCTAGCCGACGCCCCCCACAGCAAATCGGTTTTTGCCCTTAAATACGATTTCCCAGCGAAAAATCGTTCAAAAAATCGCACTATTCTCGACGCGCGTCGAGATCCAAAACTCGACGCGGGCAACTCCAAGCCCAAATCTGGCCAGAGCCCCATTCCTACCAACCGTCGGCTTTCGCCGCTTCCGTTTCCTTGAGCACCCTACCGTGGCTCCGAGGTCGGAAGAGTGTCGGGTTGCCCCGCCCGCCTAGCCTGCTCACCATGTATGGCGCCCCGGCTTCCAGCTGTCCAACGAGATCATCAAACTGGCGCCGCGTGCAGCGGAAGTTGGCCAGGTAGGTCGAATCGTCTCCCTTCAGCACGTAGTTCCAGATCGTGCTGCAGCTCCAGCCGCCCTCAGTCCGGTGGATCTGGCGGCGGGGCGGAGGTGGAGGTCGAGTCTCCGACTCCAGCTGCACCGCTGCGAGCACCAGAGCGCCCGACAGCCGGCTCGTGCAGGGCCAGTGTCCGCCCTCGCGGCTGTGTCGAGGCAGCTCGACTCCCGAGGCGCGGCCTTTCAGGATGCCACGTGCGCCGACCGTCACCGCCACGCGCGAGAGCATGTGTCCAATGTGCAACGCGGCGGCGCGACAGTCACGGGACGACCGATGAAGCCAAACAAGCCACACAAAACTAGTTCCGATTTGCTGTGGGCATTGGCTGTAAAGTGCTCAAACCGACCAAGTTAAGCGAAAATCGGCCCAACGAAAACAGCACTATTTAAGGGCAAAACCCGATTTTCTGTGGGGGGCGTGAGAGCTCGCCTACGGCTGGAGAGGCAAGCAGAAACGACTGGGACACCAGCACGGTATGGATGCACGAAAGGAAAAAGAGGGGGAAAAGAGGAATTCCCACGTTGGGGCTCGAACCCAAGACTAGCAGATTAAGGGTCTGTCACTCTACCAACTGAGTTACGCGGGAGGATCTCGAACCGGCAGCCACTCGGTGGCGACCCGCGCTGTGCGCCAGGATCACTGCCGTTGTGGGCCAGGTGATAATATCGCCCGCCGCGCGGTGGCTTATATTGCTAAAAAGTGTGTTATGGGTCTTCCTTTATATTAAAGAGAGAAAGGCGCCGCGTCGGCACCGTGGGAGCATGTCCACCGCCACCTCGCGGTCGCAGCGCTGTTTGTCGCCCGAAACGCCGCATATCCCTCTGGCGGGCCAAAGATCGACTCGCATGTCGATTTCGACTTGACGGCAGCATGGAGGCATCAATCACGTCTCCATGCTGCCGTCAAGTCGGCGCCAGTCTGCGGCGACCACAGCGCTCACCGCAGGGATATGCGAGCTTTTCAGGGTCCTCGATCGACAGTCCCGCCGCGAGCGAAGCGGTTTTTTACCCCCCACCCCCACCCCACCCCCACCCCCACCACCTACCTACCTACATGTATTGCGGGGCCCTTTGGGGCGGTCAAAACCGGACCTACCTACCTATTGCATAGGGTCCAACGGGTGACAGACCCCCTATCCGGCTTGCCCCCCCCCGGGGGGGCCCCTCGCTCCACACCCTGCTTTCGCGCCAGCACCAGGCCGAGTTTGTGTGGTGTGGTGGTTGGATCCAAAGTACACCGTGGCGCTGGAGTCGGTCAGTGAGGCACTAGACGGGCTACGGAACCATGCGCGCGCCGGCCGGACAGGCTGCGCGCAGGTGCCGCGCCGCCTCGATTTCGCACCTCCGCTCCGCGGCCGACGAGGGGCTAGCTCGCCCGGCGACAAGCCCAGCCATCGCCCAGCGCCCCGTATCGACGGGGGGCACGCAAAAAAACCGCACCTACGACTAGGGTGAGCACGTGAGGGCGTCGGTGTGGGCCGCGGGCGGGCTGCGAGGAGGGCGCGGGTGGGAGCATGGGAGATGCACCACCGCTCGACGAAGACGCGCCCGACGAAGCCCTGCTAGCGGAGGATGGTCGATCCTCACCTACTAGCGTCGGGCGTGTGCAAAAAAGAGCGCAAATCGGAGCTCAACTCGCGCGCGGCTGGGAAAGGGGTGTGGCACCTTCCGAAGGCGCCTAGCGAGGAGCTGCTGCTGCCCCCAAACGCGCTCGGGCAGCACGTCGGCGCGCCTGCGGATTGGGTTGAGGTGAAACTATGCTTGCTGACACGCGCATCCCGCACCACCCCCACGTCCGCGCGCACCATGCTGCCGTCCCACCTCACAGCCAAGCGCCATCGCCGTCGGACGCGGCGACGCCGAGCGGTGGCCTCGCAGACGACGAGCGCGATGAGGCCGCCGCGCCGCCGGGGTGGCCGGCGCGTGCCAGCCGCTGGCCCGTCCAGCGTGGCGGGACCGGCTCGCCCATCCTGGCCCGCGCGCTTGCCGACGCGAGAAGATCGCGCGAGAGGGCAAAATGTGGCAAAATGGCCGTTTGCCAACATCCGGCTCGCTGGGTGCGCTTCTCAGCTCCCCGGCCCTGGATGTGAGGTTAATGACTGCACTCCAAGTGCTCCAAGTGCCAACCCTTCACGGCGACTTCACGGCGGAACGAGTCGGATCGACGACTCACCGCCTGCACCAGCGTGTGCGCCTCGCAATTCTATACAGAATCGACACTTGGTACGTCCTCTCAATCGCTCGTGGAGAGGAGCTACGGCCATTCTCCACTTGTGTTTGACGACGTCAAACAGTGTTTGACGTCGTCAAACACGATCGAGTAACCGTGGTCGTCATCGAGCGTGCCGACGAGCAGGTCCTCCCAGATAAGCGGCGCGCAGTTGGCCCACGCGCTGTTCGGGTCCGCGGCCGACGAGGGGCTAGCTCGCCCGGCGACAAGCCCACAAAACGAACCATCGCCAGCGGCGACGCAAGGGGACCACCTGCCGTCATTGCGTGCTTTGGCCCAACGCTGGCAGCCCCAATATTAAGGACTAGTGGCAATTGGGATGAACAATAATGGTTGATCGCATATCTCGGCGACAGATCGCAAACGGAATCTGTCGGCGGCGGCCCGGGCGGCGGCGAGGGCGAGGTGGAGGCTGGGGGGCGGCGGCACACGGGTGGTGGTGGCGACGGTGGTGGTTGCGCGGGCGGCGGCGAGGGCGAGGTGGAGGGCGGCGGCGGCGAGGGGGGCGGAGGGGCCGGCGGCGGCGGTGCCAGAGGCGGCAGCGTGGGGGGCGGCGAGGGCGACAGCGACGGCGGCGGCGGCGAGGGGGGCGGAGGGGCCGGCGGCGGCGGCACACCGGAGGCGGCAGCGTGGGAGGCGGTGAGGGCGACAGCGACGGCGGCGGCGGCGAGGGCGGCGGAGGGGCAGGCGGCGGCGGTGCCGGAGGCGGCGGCGTGGGAGGCGGTGAGGGCGACAGCGACGGCGGCGGCGGCGGCGAGAGCGGCGGAGGGGCCGGCGGCGGCGGTGCCAGAGGCGGCGGCGTGGGAGGCGGTGAGGGCGACAGCGACGGCGGCGGCGGCGAGGGTGGCGGCGGGGCTGGCGGCGGCGGTGTCGGAGGCGGCGGCGTGGGAAGCGGCGAGGGCGACAGCGACGGCGGCGGCGGCGAGGGTGGCGGAGGGGCAGGCGGCGGCGGTGCCGGAGGCGGCGGCGTGGGAGGGGGCGGGGCTGGCGGCGGCGTGGAGGGCGGAGGAATTGGGGGCGGTGAGGGCGATAGCGACGGCGGCGGCGGCGTGGGCGGCGGAGGGGCACGACGAGCAGGTGGCGCTCGATCCCGATGACTTGGAGATTTCGCGAGGACGAGGGCGGCAGGGGCCAGCGTCCGGGCGGCGGGACCAGCGCGTGTAGAGGGTGGGTGGGTGGGGGGGGGGGTCGGCGTGCGTCGACGTCGGCCAGAGTGTGCACAGAGATGCTGAGTCGTACAGCTCCGACCGCAGCTCCACCTTCAACGCGGCCGCTCACGACGCTCACATCTCACACTTGAGGGTGCACGTCCACGTGCTGCGTGCCAACAGAGTGAAGGATGCCCGCATCAATCGGGCGCCGGCTGGCTGGCTCGATGCGCGCCGAGTCTAGTGGTATTTTAGTTTTTACCGTCCGCATGCCACGCGCAAGCCGAAAGGCGGCAAGCCCAGACAGCCAGCCGCCTTTCCCTTAGCCAGACTGCAGACAAGGTAGCGACAACGCGACAACAGAGACCAGACAGAGACTGACAGAGTCGAGAGAGAGAGAGAGAGAGAGAGAGAGAGAGAGAGAGAGAGAGAGAGAGAGAGAGAGAGAGAGAGAGAGAGAGAGAGAGAGAGAACTCGTCTTGACTCCATCCAGAGGGGAGAGACTCGAAAGAAAGACCAAGGGAAATAGGCACCAACAGGGGTGAGAGAAGGGTGCGCCGGGGCGCGCGCGGGGAAGGGGAGGTGGGGGGGAACTCAAGAGCCGAGGGGTGAGGCGAAAATACAAGGGAGCATGTGGTGTGGCGCTTGCGGCGTGCCGCCCCAGCCAGCAATTCAAGGCTTGTCGCGCCGGGGGCTACGTCCCCGCGTCCTCGGTGGCGGCCTCAGAGAGGTCGTCCGAGAGGTCGTCGCCCTCGTCGTGCTTCGCCTGTTCACAGAGAGAGCCGTGAAGAGACACCTTTCATGGGGGGGCGCCTCGACCCTGTTGCGTGTCGCTCCTCCGCCTCCGCAGCGGGAGCGGCGGCGCCCCAGCGCCAGGGCCGGAACAAGTCCGCGGTCTGCTCCGCGACCGAGCGCTGGTCGCGGAGGTGCGCCGCGAGCACGCCCCCGAGCCAGGAGTCCCGGCGCACCAGGCCGAGTGCCGGCCCCATGCCGCGCGGGGGGCGGATCTCTACCACGTCCTCGGCTTCCGGCGCCGTCATCTGCGGCGGCGGCGGGCGTTCCGCCGGCGGATGTCCCGCGTCCTTTGGGCCGGCGTTGCGCCCCTTTGAGGCCGAGGTGAGGGCGGCGCCGCCAGGCGCCTTCCTTCGGCTCCGCGTGGCAAAGACAGAGGAAGCGGCGGCGGCGGCGGCGGAGGAGGGGGAGTGGGAGGAGGGGGCGGGGGAGGGGGTGGGGACGGGGGCGGGGTGGTTGTGGTCCCCGCGAGCGACGCCCACTCCCATCATGAACATCATTCCGCCCACCGTTGCCGCGGCGATGCTCTCGACGATGGGAGACCCAAAGACGGCGCCTGGCAGGAAAGGGGGAGAGGGGTGTGCGAGGGCGGGCGGGCGGCGGCGGCGGGCGGTGGCGGCCGGAGGGAGGAGACGGTGAGGACAGGCGAGGCGAGGCGAGGCGGGGCGGGGCGGGGCGAGGCGGGGCGGGGCGAGGCGGGGCGGGGCGGGGGGCGAGGCGGGGCGGGGCGAGGCGGGGCGGGGCGAGGCGGCATCGCGGCAAACGCACCACACGTCCCGACGGCGGCGGCGACGGAGGACATGGCGTCGGAGCGGTGGTGCTTTGCGGACGCCATGAGGACGGGGGAGCGCTCGCGGAGGGCGACGCGGCGCGTGACGCGGAAGAGGTACTCCTGCAGCGGGCCAGCGGCAACGCGCAGCGGTGAGAAGACGGGCAGCGGGATGGGAGGGGGGAGGGAGCAAGCGCGGGATGGGAGGGGGGTAGGGGCATGGAGAGATGGAGTGAGGAGAGAAGAGGCGCGCCTTGGCGAGCACCGCTGCGACGGAGACTATGAAGGCTCCCGCCGACTTGAGCGTCGGAAGGAGGGCCGCCTAAGGAAGGTTCCGAGAATGTTCTTCAGGGAGAGGTCCCCGACTGGCTGAGAATTGAGGCAGCGGCAATGAACAGTCTCACCTCGGCGGAGGCGGCGGCGGGCTGGGCTGCGGCGGCGGCGGCGGCAGCAGCGGCAGCCACCGTGGTGGTGACAGTGGCGCCGGCCGACGGCCCCGCCCACGGAAGCGCCAGAAGGAGCGGCTGGCAGGCAGAGAGCATCATCGCGGCTCCGGCGGAGGAGAGGAGGGCGGCGATCCCGAGCGTGCAGGCGAGCTCGAAGGCGGGCGCTCGGACGCCAAGAAAAGAGACGCCGTCGACGACCTGCTCAACACAGACACAGAGCGAGGGCTCAGTGCTGGGCGTGCGGCGGCAGCGGTGAGCGGGCGAGCAAGGCTGCGCACCAGGTCGCCCGTGCTGTGGTATCCATCGGCCAGCAGAACGGCGCTCCCAGATAGCGCCCCCACACATGTCTTGAGCACCGCCAGAGCAACATTCCCACAGGCTCCGAGGAGGACAACCCGCGACGAGGCGCTCAGGCCGCCAGGCTCATGGACGTGAGGCTGGTGCAGGCGGAGGGCGGCGCTGCTCGCGAGGCTCGCCGTAGCAGACACCGGAGCGAAGCGAGTTGTGGGCGTCGAAGGGAGTAAGAAGACCATGCTAACGACTTTTCGAGGCACTAGCGCGCCTCGATGCTGGCACCATTAGGTCACTCGCAGGTGCGAAGCCAGTGCCTCGTTTTGAGGAAAAGAATTCATAAATCCAGCCGTGGGTGATATGCCGTTCGATGTGTTCCGCGGGTGCCCGATTCGTTTCCGATTCGTGTCCTGTCCCGGGAGAATTTTACAACCCAACTCCCTCACACGACACTGGGCACGGGACTGGCGCGCACTGGCACTAACACAGGTACACCACGGGAGCCGCCTGAGCGACCCCTGCGAGGGCGGCGAGGCACTTAGCTCCGTGCACCCGCCCGCCCCCGCCACAGGCAAGCTCATTCACAATCTGCTCTGCGATTGCCGTGTGAAGAACGACCGAGATGCGCTGCTTCTGCAGCCCCAGCCAGTTCTTAGTGGTCCAAGTCACCTCATCGAGGTATTGGGCCCGCGTCAGATTGTTCTGTAGCACGTTCGCCGCCTTCCGGAGGATCTCACGGACCCCCCTCCCGAACCCGCCGAACGATTCGAACAGCAGCAGCTGCACGTCAACGTCCTTGTCTTCCCTGGCGTAGCGATAGTCCCCGCTGTAGGACGGTATGCGGCGGTCGCCGCCCACCACCCTGCCCCCCCTGGTATGCCAGCGCCCGGTCCCTTGCCCTCTCTCGCCCTTGCTCTTCCTCTCCCCCTCCATGCCGCTCCCCCCGTACCCCCCCCCCTCCTCCTCTCCCCCCCACACTGTGTGAGGAAAAAATTACTTTTCTTTTTTGTCGGTTTTGGATTTTGCATATCGGCTGCATTTGGGGACTTGGTGCCCAAGGCCAAGGCTGCCGCCTTGCCAACGAGTAGAGGGGGCGTTCCGCAGCTAGGGGAAACCCGGAGCGCAGAACATACCCTCGGAGACCCGTGTTATGGCCCTGCGAACGCGCACCCCCGGGGCTAGGGCTCTCTTGCCCGTAACCCGATGCCGAGCGTCCGGCCAACTGGGTGCGCTTCTCAGCCCCCCGGTCCTGGGCGTGAGGTTGCACTGACTGCACTCCAAGTGCTCCAAGTGCTCTGCAAGCCACCGGAGCACAGAGTGGCGATGCGCCTCCCCGCTCTTGCGCTGCTCACTCGCCCGGGCGGAGGCGCATGGCCGCCGAGGAGGCGAGTGGGCACCTGCCAGGCCTTCCGCAGGCAGCCTCTTGGGCAGACTGAGGGTCGGCTCTGCGTGGCGTGGCCCGTGCGCTGCGCTGCGCAAAGCTGCGGGTGGTGAGGGAGCATCTGGTGCTTCCACTGGGAGGTGCACACCTCCTGCAGCTGGTGGAGGGCCGTGCCGCCGTGTGCCTGCTCCGTGGACAGGACAGGGCTCGGATGCGTCTCGAGAACGCGTTGGCTCGCAAGATCGGATGTGTCTTTTGATAACGAGGTTCTTATTTTGGACCATAAACGAGCGAGGCTGGCAGCCCATAGCCATGCAGATACACGCGACCCCGTTGTGCTTGACCCACGTTAGAGGGCCCACAGCGTCCTACCTAGAACCCGGGACCTTGTAGCAACCGTCGGCGTAGAGCCCTTCAGTGCATTCCGCGTCGGCGTAGAGCCCGGATTTGGTGTAGTATTGCTTTTCATCCGGAAGCCCGACCTACAATTAGAGTGATGAAGTCAAAAAGGAGATGAGCTGGTGTGTGTGTAATGAGCAGTGAGTGGGATTCGCTCCACCACTGGTCGATGGGGTGTGCGAGTGCGAGAGATGGGAGTGGCGAGAGGGGGGCACCACCGCACTCTCTGGAGGGAGGGAAGGGGGGGGGGGGGCGTGTCTGATTTGCGACAAGGCTCGCGCACGCCGATCATGCGCACGCAGGATGGCCAGCTTCTGAGGCTGCTCTCGGGGAACGGGGAACGCCAGAGCAGGCAGGGCCCTTGTGCGGCGGAGCGGGGGGAGGCACCGACGAGGTCAGCGCGTCTGCTTTGAGGGCACGGAGCTCCCCGCCGAGGAATCCGCCGACCATCGCCAGCAGGAAGAAGAAGAAGATCTTGAAGAAGCCCTTGTAGAGCGGGGCTTCCTTGGGGTTCATCATCCTCGGCGCCAGACCTGTGCGAGTCACCAGTCAGAGTGCATGGTGAACGGTACATGAGATGTATGTGGCGGCATGCGCAGCATGCTTGGGGTCGGATCAGGCGAGGGATTGTGTGGGCCCATGCGCTGCCGCGCGCGCGCGGGCACCCCCCGCAGTCAGACGCGGACGCGGGGCGCACCGCAGGCAGGGAGGGATGGGGCTCTCGGCTTCGCGGCAGCGAACGTACGTCCTCCCTGGAATCCAATGTCCGTCGGCGATAGACTTGTACGTACTTTTAGCTTAGGATCCCTACTAAAGAGAGAAAGGCGCCGCGTCGGCACCGTGGGAGCATGTCCACCGCCACTTCGCGGTCGCAGCGCTGTTTGTCGCCCGAAACGCCGCATATCCCTCTGGCGGGCCAAAGATCGACTCGCATGTCGATTTCGACTTGACGGCAGCATGGAGGCATCAATCCACGTCTCCATGCTGCCGTCAAGTCGGCGCCAGTCTGCGGCGACCACAGCGCTCACCGCAGGGATATGCGAGCTTTTCAGGGTCCTCGATCGACAGTCCCGCCGCGAGCGAAGCGGTTTTTTACCCCCCACCCCCACCCCACCCCCACCACCACCACCTACCTACCTATTGCGGGGCCCTTTGGGGCGGTCAAAACCGGACCTACCTACCTATTGCATAGGGTCCAACGGGTGACAGACCCCCTATCCGGCTTGGCCCCCCCCGGGGGGGGCGGAACCCTGGAGGTCGAGGCCGTAGGGATCCGGTGAGTGAGTGAGTGTCTCACTCTCACTCGTAGGGATCCGTACCCGGGCAGCGGGTCCAAGGCGGGTCCACCAAGCAAGCGGCCGGCCGCCTCGCTCCACACCCTGCTTCGCGCCAGCACCAGGCCGAGCTGCACACGCTCGCCACATCTTCAATCAGATATGCTCGGCGTCGCGCTCCTCGCAACCCTCGTCGCGCGAGCCGCGGCGCACGGCGCCGTCTCGTGGCCGCGCCCGCGGAACGCGATCGACCACGAGGACGCTGCGGCGCAGGCGAACGCGACCTACCCGTACCGCGGGCAGGCGTGCCCGTCTCCGGATGGGCCCGGGCGCACCACGGGCGTGCTCGGCCAGGCTTGCTTCTGGTTCTCGAACGGCTGCGCCATCGGCTGCGCCTCGTGCGACGGGAAGAGCCGAGGGCCTATCCCGTCGAGCGGCGACCCCCGCTGGAGGCGCAAGTTCGACCTCTGCGGAGCAGCGGCGCGAGCGACCGTCTGCGATCCGAGGCTCCGGACGGTCAACACCGGCGCGGCTTGCGGCTCGGAGGAGGACTGGTACTATTACTCGCCATGGAGAGCGCCAGGAGCGGCGCCAGTCTTTGACGCGTGCGGCATGGCGGGAGGCACGCCAGTGGCGGGCAAGTTTGGCGGGCACTACTCGGCGACGGCGCACGCAAAGCAGGGCGACCTGGGCTCGAAGACGCTGCGCAAGGCCGCCCCGTCCGTGGCCCTAGAGGCTGAGTCTTCCACCGTATTCCGCGGTAGTAGTCCTTCTCTTTGTGGCCGGTGTGACCGCGTGCCTCGTTGTGCGGTATTCCTTCCCTCCGCGACCTCGGCGTTCCTGACGCAGGTCCGTGACGTGGACCGCCGGCCAGACGGTGGAGGTCGCCTGGACGGTGCTCGCGAACCACGGCGGCGGGTATCAGTACCGGCTGTGCAGGGCGTCGGAGCCTCTGACCGAGGCGTGCTTCCAGCGACTTCCCCTCCGGTTTGTGGGGCGGCAGAGCCTGCTCTGGGACCGCAAGCCCGGTGATTGATTGATTGAGTGCCATCTCTCTAGTCTACCCATGTATGTGCGTCGCTCCGCACACCGGGGGGGGCGCTCCGTGCGCACCAAAAGCAGCCGGGCCATGTCAACCGCGATCGTGCTTTTCGCAGAGTCTTCGGCTCTTGCCCCTGGCCTCCACCAGGCACCTCTGGCGGCACGCGGGTCTGGTTCGAAGGGACGTACGTGTCGAATGGCACGGTGCCCGAGGGGTCGATGTGGGCGCGCAACCCGCTTCCGCGCAACGACCACCAAGACACATTTGCTGGCTTTGCGCCGGCGTGCGAGGAGGCCCCCCCCCCCC
>NW_005199785.1:123322-131419 GCF_000372725.1 Emiliania huxleyi CCMP1516
GAGGATGGCCTGCGGCGGCCCAAGCCGCTCCCCAATGTCCCCGAGAGGCCCTTCCGTCGCCTCTGCCACCACTCTCACCGCCCCAGCCTCAGCAGCCGGAAGCGTCGCCGCCCGCGCCGCCGCCGCCCGAGCCGCCGCCGCCCGCGCCGCCGCCGCCCGCGCCGCCGCCGCCCGCGCCGTCGCCGCCTTCGCAGCCGCCGCCGCCGCCGCATCCGCTCCCGGCGCAAACGACGCCGACGCCGCCGCCCTCGCCGCCGCAACCGCCGCCGGGATCGCCGCTTCGGCCACGCGCAGCGCGGCGTCGCTCGCGCCCGCCTGTCAGTATCTCGGCTGCATCTCGGCTGGGTCTCGGCTGGGTCTCGGCTGGGTCTCGGCTGCATCTCGGCTGCATCTCGACTACATCTCGCGCCCGCCGGTCCGTCGGTCTGTCGGTCAGTGCGACACACCGCGCCGCCACAGACGACGGAGTGCAGCTGGGGCAAGACACAATGGAGTGTGCGCTTCCCAGGGAGAAGGGCATCGCGGTGGGTTCGGGTACCGTGGGGTAGGGAGGGTGGGTTCGGGTACCGTGTAGGGAGGGTAGGTTCGGGTACCGTGGGGTAGGGAGGGTAGGTTCGGGTACCGTGGGGTAGGGAGGGTGGGTTCGGGTACCGTGGGGTAGGGGAGGATGGGTTCGGGTACCGTGGGGGTAGGGGATGCGCGCGCCTGCGCTTCGATGATCTCGAGCAGCTGCGAGCGTGAGAGGCCTACCGCACCACCCAAGGACCTGAACCCACACTGGATTCGGTACTCTGGAGGTATGGGGGCAGCGGCCGAGGCCTACGGCCACACGTCTCGGACATGTCGTGGACGTGTCCCGGACATGTCCTCACGGACGACTTCGAACACAGCCTCTCAGCTTGCCCGCCGCCACCCGCCGCCTCTCCACCTCACTTTCAGAGAGGCCTCCTTCGATGTTGGCGGCGGGCGGCGGCGCGGCCGCCGGCGCGACCGGTGCCTCGACTGGCGCCTCCGCCTCCGCCTTCTCCTCCGCCTCCTCCTCCGCCTCCGCCTCCGCCGCCGCCTCTCCCTCCGCCTCCGCCTCTCCCTCCGTCGCCGCCTCTGCCTCCGTCGCCGCCTCTGCCGCCGTCGCCGCCTCTCCCTCCGTCGCCGCCTCTGCCGCCGGCGCTGCCGCCGCAGCTGCCGCTGCCGCCGCTGCCGCCGCTTCGGCGGGCGCGGGCGTGGGCGCGTCTGGCGGCGCCTCCGCCTGAGAAAACAAAAAGAGGGTGGGCGAAAAAAGAAAGTCGGCCGGCGAGCGGGCGGCGTCTCCGCCTCCGCTCGCGGCCGATCTCGGATCATCTCGCGCAATCTCGGCCAATCTCGGCCAATCTCGGCCAATCTCCGCCTCTTCCTCTCGCGGCAGCGACTGCTCGGCCGACCCGCTCTGGTCGCCGCCGTCAGGGCTGTCTTCGGGCGTCCCGCCGTCCGCTGCTTCGCCCACGAGGCGGTCGAAGAAGCCCGCAAACTTCTTGGCCTCGCGCCGCCGCTGCGCCGCCAGCCTCATCTTGAGCTCGCGCAGCTCCCGGTGCGCCTCGCGATTCTCGGGGTCGGCGCGCAGGACCTTTAGGGGGAGGGCTCCGCTTCGCTTTCTCGCGACACAGAGAGCAGAGAGAGGCGGCAGGAGAGGAGAGAGGCGGGGAGGGAGAAGAGGCGTCGCAGGGGTGGGCGGTGGTGGAGGGTAGGAGGGTGGGCGCGCAGCACACTTCCTAGACACTTCCGAGACACTTCCGATGTGGGCGGTGGAGGGTAGGAGGGTAGGAGGGCGCAGCAACCGTCTCGAGGTCGTCCCGCGCGTCGTCGAGCGCACCGAGCGCCGCGAGGCACTTGCCGCGGCGGAAGCGCGCCTTCAGGTGGCCCGGATCCAGGGCGAGGGCCTTGGAGCAGCAGTCTCGCGCCTTTGGCACGGCGCCCAGCTTCAGGTGGCACGCCGCGAGGTTCGAGAAGTGCGCGACCTTGAGCGAGCGAAGCTGCGCCGTCTCGGCCTCGGTGACCGACTTGCGTGGGCTCCAAGGCAGACCGGCCGGCGAGCTTGACGCGCCAGCGCCACCGGATGTCTCAGAGAAGCCGTGCACGTACATGTAGATTTGATGATACGCGATCATCGCGGCCTTGTAGTCGCCGCGCTTGAAGGCCTCGTTGCCCTCCTCCTTGAGCGCCGCCGCCTTGGCCAGGTTCGTGGCCACCTGCGACTCCTCCTCGTCCGCCTCGGCGTCGCCCACCATGAGGGTGTTCGGGTTTGGGTGTTTTCAGTGCGTTTCAAGCGAGCCAGCCTGTGGCAGAACACTTCGCTTCGCGCTGCAGCGCTTGGGCCACCGCCCTGGCCATGTACGAGCTTTTGCCGGCCACGGCGGCTACCAAGAGGATGGGCCCGGGCTCTGGCGCCGCGAGCACGGTGCCACCTCGACGAGAGCAGGCCTGAAGCCGCCCGGCGCTCGCCGCGCTGCCCACGCCAGAGACTGGCTTGCTGCCGCACCACCTCTCGTGACTGTACTAGGCGGGACGGAGGTCGACACTGGTCAGCACCGCGGCTGGTGACGCCGCGAGGCGCCCGCCAACTCTCGGCGACCGCGAGACGATGCAAGATGTGCAGCTCTCGGCAGACGTCGAGGCGCTCGAGCTGCGGTGCAACGAGCCGCTCCGCTCCCGTACGACCCGCTTGTACAGTGACAAGCGTGTGTGGCACGGCTCGCTCCCGTACGACCCGCTTGACTTCCTCACCAGGGTGCGCCGCTTGCGCGCACGCACACCTATTGCCCGCCGCACACGCGCACCCTGCCACAGACACGTCGATGTCGCGCACTGCTCAGGTGGGGCAGACGTTCCCAGGCTCGACGCCTGAAAGTGTTGTCCTATCATCCGCGCTCGTCGGCGACTCGACCGACTTCCCCAGCGAGAGTGTTGCGAGCAACAGGGTCGCCTCGGCGGCTTGAGCTGCGCAGCGACAGATCACTCCTCACCAGGCAAGCTGCGGCCCGGACGGCCGCGTCTCGTAGTTGCACACCCGTGGCGACTACGTTCCCGCGGCGGTGACAATGTCCCGTGTTGACGACGGGAGACACTGGTGTCACGCGCCGGGTTGCTTGCGGCTCGGCGCGCGCGCCGCCGCGCGTGGCGGCCGCGTGAGGCGTTGCACACCCTCGTTCGGGCGTGTGTCGTGGCTGTGTTATGTGTGTTTGGTCCTTGCACGCAGATTTTGTCTTTTTATGAATGTTTGCTACTCGCGTACTCGTGGGGAATGATCACTGGGAGACGCAAAAAAGAAGCGACGTCCGTCCTTTGAACGTTTCGCGCGAACCCACCCGCATCACGGCGCGCTGAAAGCCAGCGAGATCTCGGCTGCTCTCCATGCAGGGCCTTCTCCAGGCCGGTGCCGCCGCCGCAGCCGCCGAAGGGATCGGCCTCGACGGTGATGACGCCAACGAGCCGAGTCTCACCTATTCCTACGCTCAGGCAGCCCGCCGAGCCCTTGGCGACGCCGGGAGGAAGCGGCGCCAGAGTTTGAAGCCCGGCCAAGACAAGTGCTGGGTGGCCGGTTGCGAGTGCACCGTAGGCCTTGAGAGCATCCCTGCTTCCCGTGTGGAGGATGCCGCGTACATCATGGAGCACGAGATGGGCCTCAGCTTCACAAAAGACGGGAATCCACGTCCGCTGCCCCAGAAACAGAACAAGCTGTGCGGTACGCACCGGCCCGAGCTACCCGCGGAGCGAATCATTGGGGCAAAGGTGCTGCTTGAGGGCGACGAGTTCTTTGTCGACGCGACAGTCACGGGTCCCGCTCAGCCGCCTGCTGTGCAGCCGAGGCGGCCGCCTGGCTCTGCTCCTCTCAGACGGTGGCGTGCCACAGCCGACAGTGATGACTCCACGCGCGACCTCGACGGGGATGAGGAGGTGTGGCGTCTCTCCCGCCTGCGTAGGCTTGTCGCCAACACCGTAGAGCGCTCCGAACGCGTCAAGAAGTTGAGGACCGAGGTGAAGCGCCTGCAGCGCCAGACGCGCGAGCTCAAGGCGGCGGCGGAGGAGGAGGGTGAGGGTGAGGGCGAGGGTGCTGGGCCAGACTCGAGCGCACCTGCAGGACCACCTCCCGCCCCGACCGTGTCCTCAAAGACCGTGCGACTGCGGGTGCCTGTGCCCAAGGATTGGCAGCCACCGCAGCAGCCAATCATCTTTGAGGTGCCAGCTGGACAGGTCCCGCACTCGATGGCGACGACCTTGATGGTCATCCCTCCGCCCTCGACTGTGCCTGGCGGGTTTATGCACGCCGATGTCAAACTGACGATTGAGGAGCCGCCACCGGTGGAGATGCCCGACAAGGGTGGAAAATCTTCGAAGCATCTCCGTGAGTACGTCGTCTCTCGTGCGTCGCAAGCCGGGCTCGAGTACTCTGCCGATGCAAACCCGCTCAACCCTCCTCGCGCATGGCCTCTGCGAGAGCAGCTCAGCTTTGCCAACTTGCGACCCGAGTACTTTGCTCTTCCAGAGCGCTCGAGGCTGTTCAAGAAGATGTTTGGCTTCGACTCGTGGGACGAGGCCATGAAGGTGTACGAGATGGTGTACCGGTGGGTCGAGAGGACGGATGGCGTGCGGCGAGCGAGGGAGGAGCGGCAGGCGGCGCTGCACCCGCGCTTCCAGTTCCTAGCGGCCCTGTGGCGAATGCGGGGATATAAAGATATCGACGAGCTCGCCTCTTTCTTTGGCCTCCTTGCCCCGCGAATGAGCGTAGACTCTTCGCGGTGGATCCGTCGCCTCGGCCGCTTTGCGAAGAAGAACCTGGTCATCGAGCCCAAGGACTACCAGACGGTGCTCGACCTGCTGCCCAAGTCCTTCAAGGAGTGCGGCCTCGACACCGTGGTTGCCATCGGAGACTGCACCGACATCATGACCGAGACCTCACGCGAGAGCATCATGACGTCCAACCTCCTCCGTTCGGACAAGTCTAAGCACTCGGCGGCGATGGGGCTCACGTGGTGCACGCCGAATGGCCAGATCATCATCGCGACCGACCTTTTCATGGGCCGCTCCTCCGAGCACGAGGCGTGCAAGGCGTGCATCCCGGCCTTTGAGCGCATGCCGGCGAAGTTCTCAGTCATGTACGACAAGGGTGTCTCGAAGCTGCGCGTCCACCTGCCGCACCTCAACGAGGTGATAATTCCTTGCTTCCTCAGAAAGGCGCCGCGCTTCACCATCGACCAGGGCATCCGCAACCGTGGCGTGACGTGCTGCCGCTACGTGGTGGAGGTGCCCTTCTCTGGCATGAAGGCGTGGAAGATGCTCGGCGACGTCGTGAAGGAGGAGGACAAGCCCCTGCTCAACTACGTGTGGTGGTGGACCATCGGCTTCCACAACCTCAACTGCGCAGTGCTCAAGCCGCCGTCGGGTGTGTGAGGTGTATGTGTTTCTCATTTTGTGACTCCCTTTTTTACTCATTAGTCATGTCTAGTTGGGCGACTGGGCCACGTCCGCCACGTCCGCCACGTCCACCCCGCTCCCGTCCTCCTCGCGACTTGCGCCGCTGCTTGCTCTTGCCCTGGCTCCGATTGAGTGTGTCGATGCTGCGAGGAGTTGGAACCGCGTTCGAGGGCGTGCCCAGCTGCGGTGGCGACTCGAATGAGCGGGGTGGACGGGGCACCGGCCGTGGGCTCGAGACACCGGACGGACCCGCTGCCGCCGGCGCCGGCGGCGCCTCCGCCTCCGCCTCCACCTCGGCTGCAGCCTCCGCCTCTGCGGCCGCAGCTTCCTCCGCTGCCTCGTCCGCCTCAGCTTGGGCTTGCGCCGCCGCTGCAGCAGCGAGCGCGTCTAGCCCACCGCCGCTCTCCTCGCCGTCAGCCTCGTCGTCGCTGCCCGGCGGCGTGGGTGGGAGGCCGCCTGGCGGGGGCGGAGCGAACAGATCGCCGTACTCGGCTCCCAGCAGCAGCGCCAACGAGCCGCCTCGGAATGTAGCGCACAGCTCGCGGAGTATGCCGAGGTGAAAGTCCGAGCGCTGGTAGTTCTGGTCGGCGCCGCTGACATGACTGGCAGCGTCCGAGGCCGCTGCAGGCGCCGCCGCCAGCGGCGCCGTCACCTTCGCATCCATTGACAGCCGGTCGAGCGAGGTGCGCTTGCTCGGCGCGTGAGGGTACCTGTCGACCCACCACACAGCCTTGCCCGACGGCGCGCGAGCCTTGTCGTAGAAGAGCACCTTGCTGCTAAAGTCGTCCCAGCTCGAGCAGTCCTGCATGCAGTACAGGACCAGCAGCAGGCAGTACATGTGCGAGCACTCGAGACCCTGCTCGCAGGAGCAGACAGAGTCGGGAGCAAGCAGCAAGACGGCCGGTCCGCCATCAGCCGGCTTGCGGACGGCGAGCATGACGGTGTGGTCCATGGAGCGCATCGAGGCGTGAACAGTCATGCGGAACACGTAGGCCTTGTCGAGCTGCCCCGGGGCTGACTCGTACGTGGCTTGCTGCACCGTCACCTACGGCTTGCGCGAACAAAGTGGTGAGACAGGGAGCACTATAGGGACACACATGCAGAGAGGTACACAGGGTGGCCTGCTTCGAGTGCGCGTGCGAGAAGTTGCCGACGCGAGTTGCGCGCGACATGCCAGAAGTGGAGTCGTACAGCCGGTAGCCTCGAGCTTGCGTGTTCTCAAAGGGGAGGAACTTGTCACGCGTCGCCGCATCGAGCAACAAGCCTGACTGCTTGAGGTCCTGGACCGCGTCGTACACTACCGAACAACCTCGCGGGGCGCCCGGCACGAGTTTGAGGTTGGTTCTCGTGCGCGAGTGCCGGTGTAGGGCCGGGTGTTTCGGCTTGAGCATGGGCACCTCGCCATCCGGATACTGCTCGAGGAGCCGACGAGCGACACCGCGGCTCGTCTCTGACGACCAGTTGGCGTAGACCTCCACCCCGTACTCTCCGAGGAAGGCAAGCACCTTGGCGTCCGACACGGTGTCGATCGTACTCAGCTTGACGCCGGACGCGTCCATCGCCACAGCCGGGTCTGCGTCCTCGGTCTCCGAGTCGCTCGCAGCCCCGGCGCCGCCGCCGCCCGCGCCGGGCGCGGCGCCGCCCGCGCCGGGCGCACGCGCGCGCGGCGCGCGTAGCTGGCGAGGGTGGAGCTGTCCATTCGCGTCGACGCGGTCCTCGCCTCGCGCCCACCTCGTTGCCGTCGCAGCATCGGCATCGAGCTCGATACCCGGAACCTGCTGCGCCCACGAAGCGTCGGCCGGCGGCATGCTTAGCCCTGGTTGGAGGAACGGCTGAGCGACGTCGACCGAGAGGTTGGGCCAGGACAGGCGTTCCGGGCCGAGACTCGTGAGGTTGTACACGGGGTGGAGGCGGACGGCACGACAGGCAGCGACAATCTGATCACCGACGGTCGCCCGGTCTGCCTGCGGCAGCTTCGCCAGCAGGGGCGCCACGTAGCCAAGGACAGCAGCATCCGTTGACCACTCAGCCGGCCGGTCGTGCAGCGGCGGGTGCGGGACTGCTGGCGTGTAGACTGGCGGCAGGCGCGCCGCGCTCATGGCGTTGTAGACGGTCACAAGTCCCCATCCCTGCTTGCCTTCCGCCTTCTTGTGCTTGAAGTAGTCGTGGCCGGAGGCAATGACGAGAGCAAGGAAGCGGTCGTAGTTCCAGCCGACAAAGGAGAACTTGCTGTCTACCTGCTTGCCCACCACCTGCTCCATCAGCCGGGAGGAGCGGTACGTTTGCGACATGATGTTCCAGTCGTAAATCACCTCCAGGGCGCCAAAGGCAGCGAGGTCGCTGTCCTCTGAGGCGGCCCAAATCACCGCCTGGTCCACCCCCAGCTCCCACTGCAGGGACACGAGCTGCTCGTCTGCCTCGTACGGTGCAACGATGAAGGGCATGTCCTTGTCGATGCACTCCTGCATCAGCCACGCCCAGAGTGGCTCGGCGGGGCGTGCAGCAGCCTTCCACTCCTTGGAGGCGTCCTCGTTCCTCGCCTCCTTTGCCAGCGCCTCATCGACTGCCTGCTGGCTTGTCCCGCGCCGCCTCTCGCGCTCCTTCTTCTTTGGCGGGTACGCACGGCCATCAAGGACGAGACACACTTTGCCA
>NW_005199784.1:0-2161 GCF_000372725.1 Emiliania huxleyi CCMP1516
TACCCCAAAGGACCAAGGGCCCTCCAGTCTCCTCCATAGAACCCAAGTCTTTTCCCCCCCCCGTCGTGTTCTAATACCCCGCACCGACGTTACAGTGGTGTCCCGCCCGCGCGATCACCGAGCTGTGACGCTCAGGGAAGCCCGTTGAGGGACTGGTTTCTTTGACCAGGGCTGGCCTTCTCCCCAAACCTTGCTCAGCTGATCCAGCCTGGGGGGAAGGCCAGCCCTGGGCAAAGAAACCAGTCCCTCAACCGGCTTCCCTGAGCGTCACAGCTCGGTGATCGCGCCGGCCGGACACCACTGTAACGTCCGTTCCGGGCATTTGAACACGACCTTCGGGGGCAAAGACATGGGCTCTATGGCTCAGACTGGACTCCTCTTGGTCCCTTCTGATGCCCTAGGCCACACCTGGGCCTTACCTGGGGTTCTAAGGGCCGGCCAGGGTTTGCCTCCCTAAAGGGGCCCGGAGGACCTTAAGCGCGTTAAGGTCCCGCCGACCGGTGCGGGGCTCTGCCTGCGCTCGGCACCGGGCACCGCCTCGGTATACAAAATGCGCCTGCGGGCGGCCCCTCACAGATCACAGATCACACATCTCCTGCACATCTGTCATCTCAGTAACATCTCTCACATGCTCCTCTCTGAACCTCTCGCAAGTGGAAGTGTGCTCCGCCACCTCGAGATAAAGCCGTACACGAGAGAAGATGGATAGTGAGAGCGTGCCCCCGTCCTGTGGCAGTGTGAGTTACTGCTTCGGCCTTCGCTTCTTGTTACTGTACGCTTTTCAAGAAGCGCCTCAATACCGCCACTTCCTCCTCGCCCAGGTTGGGCACGCGGTGCCCTCCCAGCGGCAAATAAATCTCGCGCACCCCCGCGGGGTCGAGTGTCGCCATGAGCTCGCGCGTCATTGCCGGCGGCACGTCTGTGTCCTTGCCGCCGTACAGCACGAGCGATGGCAGCGGCAGCGGCGCAGCAGCCGCGCCAGCGACAAGCTCGGAGTGTTCGGTGTGGCGAGAGAGGCGGCAGGAGAGGAGGATGGCAAAGCGAGGGGCGGGGACGCGCGAGGCGAAGGAGGGGTCTCGCATCGAGAGGAGGCTGAGCGTGTGTGCGACGCATCCACCTTGCGAGAAGCCTAGATAGCCGTCGTACGGGCCGTGCTCTGCAATGTGCCGCTCCACCTTTGCCAGGCTGGCCTCCAGGTGGTCATAGATGGCCGTGCCGCCCGCGCCCTCGCGCGCATTCCACCACTCAAAGTACGGCGGCGGAAAGAGCGCCTGAAGTCGCTCGGGCAGCGCATCGTCGCCCAGCCGGTGGCCGCCGTCAACAAAGTCGAGTGTAGCCAGATCAGCGAGCGACGCCCCAAGGTTGGCGAGGTCAAACAGCTGCTTCCGCATGTTGTCGCCCGAGAGCCGAAAGGAGTGAAAGCAGAGGATGCGCAGCCGGGTCATGTGTGTATTCGCGGCGGTAGTCCCGCAACGGCGGTGCTCCTCTTGGCCCTATGTGCACACTAGCAGCGGCCGCCCCCGGAATGCCGCGAATTCTTCTGGTAAGAATTCTTCTGGTTCAACTCCTTCTCTCTCTCTCTCTCTCTCTCTCTCTCTCTCTCTCTCTCTCTCTCTCTCTCTCTCTCTCTCTCTCTCTCTCTCTCTCTCTCTCTCTCCTCTCTCCTCTCTCTCTCTCTCTCTCTCTCTCTCTCTCTCTCTCCCTCCCTCACTGCATCTCACTGCGCGGCCCCTCTCACTCATTTTCTACGGGGTTGGAAACACGCTGGACAAGGCGTTGACGCATGACGGCGGTCGTGGGGTGCAAGGAGCGTGGCCGTCAGGTGGACGGACCGCTCGACCACTCCGCACTCGACTGGAAAGGGATGGGTCAAAGACCACGCGTATGGAGACGGGTAGGTCAAGAAGTAGAAGAATGCAGCCTGGAAGTGGATGGGGGCGCAGTACTACGACGCGAAGTGGGTCAAGAAAGCCATAACGCGGCTGGTGCTCGTGGAAACTTTGGGAGGCATTGCGCCGCCCATTAAGCAGTTCCTCCACGCACGTGTTCGCCAAGGAAGCGGCGGGCACCAACACGGACCGGACGGTGTACGCGGGGCGGCGTCGGCGAGCGCATCCTCCTTCGTCGTCCACCACACGCAGCAGATCTCCATGGCGGCGTG
>NW_005199783.1:0-2160 GCF_000372725.1 Emiliania huxleyi CCMP1516
CGGGCAGTCCCGATGTGGATTCGAGGATGGAACCGAGGGTCTTCGCGCTCGCTGGCGAAGCACCTGTAGCCGTTTTCACAGCAGCGCACGCGGCCTGAGGCCGCAGCGAGGGGGGGGCAGCCCCGTTTGCGAGCCCCGCGCGCCGCGGAACCGGAGCGCCCCCGCCCGAGGAAGCGGTGAGGCAAAAGAAGAGCATTTTGCCTTGTCTTCGGGGGTGGAGCAGACACAGCAACGCCGCGTTGCGGCAGTTCCTGGAAGCGCGAGAAATTTCCCGGCAAGGGAGGTCATGCCCGCTCCCTTTCCCCGGAAGAGGTGTCCCTGATCGTCCTTCCAAGATTTTCTCCCTCTCTCTCTCTCTCTCTCTCTCTCTCTCTCTCTCTCTCTCTCTCTCTCTCTCTCTCTCTCTCTCTCTCTCTTTCTCTTTTTCTCCCCCCCCCCCCCCCCGCCCCTCTCGATATCACTCGATCCTGCTCGCGCAGCGGCGCAGGTGGGGACCCTGTCCTTCTCCCACCCCTTGTTTGGTGTGTCCGTTTTATTTATTTATTTATTTATAGATGCGAACACAGTTCAGAAGAGGTAGACGCCCGAGGGTGGACGACGGCCTAGCACCACACCTCTCAAAATCAGTGGACAGTGCTCCTCCGGGAATGTAGGTAAGAGCTACATACACTGAAAATATACAGTGGAAATCCCTGTGTGTGTGTGGCGGCGTGCCGTCCTCCCATCCCTCCCTTGGCTGCCTTGGAGCACTTGGAGTACTTGGAGCACTTGGAGTGCAGTCGGTAACCTCACATCCAGGGCCGGTGAGCTGAGAAGCGCATCCAGCGGGCCGGATGATCGGTTTGGAGTGCAGTCGGTGACCTCACTGATGACCTCACATCCAGGGCCGAGGAGCTAAGAAGCGCACCCAGCGGGCCGGATGATCGGTGTCGGGTTGCGGGCAAGAGAGCCCTAGCCCCGGGGGTGCGCGTTCGCAGGGAAAGGGCCTAAAGTAAACACGGGTCTCCGAGGGTTAGCTCCGCGCTCCGGGTTTCCCCTAGCAGCAGACCGCCCCCTCTACTCGGAGCTATAATGAACACCAGACATGAACACGACACGCACTCTCACACGCCGTCACCGCTCAGGGCCCCTTCGCGCGGGGTCCTCATCCTCACTCCGGAGGAGGCTCCCCTCTCCTCTGAGTTCTTCCTCTTGTTCGCCTTCCGACGAATATCCGACGGGCGCGGGGCCCGACCTCCCCTCCTAGCCTTTTTCAGCCGCGGCTCCGCCACCGTCTCGTATTCTCTGTCCGATTCTGTCGCCATCACCGACGGTGATCCCATGTCCTACTCCTCGGGCGAGGGCGTCGACCCGAGGATAAACGCTGCGCCGCCCCCGCACCAGCGACACCGGCCGCGGCTCGCCTCCACGCGCCGGCTCGGAAGAGGGGCTGTCGGCGGCGCAGCAGAGCGGCTCGCCTCGGCGCTCGAGCCGCCAACAGCCCCACTCCTCGACGTGACGGCCGTTCCCAGGGCCGTCCGGTGCGCGCCCGACCCACGCCCCCTCTTGCACCCCTCCGACCCCCCCTGCGCGGCGCACCTATCCGCTGTGCGCCGGCTCGAGCGCCTATCGCCAAATCGCGACGTTTGAGCGCAGCGCACGCGTCCCACACGTCACGCGCGCGCAGGAGAGCTTGCGGCACCGCGGTAGCGTGTACTCACCGAGGGCATCGCGCCGAAAACCCCGCGCATTCCGCCCCAGCAGAGGCTGCAGCCTCTGCACAAGCTACACCACTGTAACAATGGTGAGTACTTGGGGTTGAGTGGGCTTGCTTGCTCCCTAAGCCGGGAGCAAAAATGCAAGAATTATTCGAGAACCTCGAGACGGACAGAGGCGTCGAGGGCCCCCGCTCTTTCTTTCCCTCACATAGCGGCCACTCTTCGGATCGCTGGTCGAGCGAGCGACCCGGGGGATGCCCCGCGCGCCTGACCCAGGCGCGAAAACGAATCTGCGAGGCGTGGCCGCTCACATGCGGCCCGATGCGCGATGGGGAGGAGCGGGGCGGACTAGGGGATCGGCTTCTTACACAGCCCTTCCTTGCAGCGAGCCCCCCTCCAACCCACCCGCGCTAGGTCTCGGGGGACGCAGGGGTCAGCCCCGCGCGACCTCGGGAACTTGGAG
>NW_005199782.1:0-2159 GCF_000372725.1 Emiliania huxleyi CCMP1516
CCTTACACTTCTTGCGTTCCGAGTCATGCTGAACTTCAAGTGGGCCGCCGTAAGCCCGTCAAGCTGATTGACGACGAAGAGCTGACTGCAGACTGGTAAACTGCAACATCCATTCGGATGTTGCACAAGAAAAGCGACTCGGAAACACAGAGGCCACACCGACATGTGCGAATGTTAGTTTGCCGGTAAGCTAACATTCGTACATGCCACAAACAAAAATAACGACACGCGGGACCTGGTGCTGGTGCCGATGCAAAAAGCCGAGGCAGTCAGTACGCGAGTCAATTTCTTTTGAGTTTCGCCTATTTCTTTTTCGCTTAATCGGACTAGACGCTTTTCAAACTCATGTGGCTGGGTCGACCGCGCCCACAGCGATACCAACACGTGCCGGATTACTGTGCCTTCCCCGGGCACAGCCTTTCGGTTCGTGAAGGGTCGGTGCGTGTCGTGACCCCCTGGAACACCCGTACCCCCGCACCATCTCCGTCGCTTGGTTCCATAACCTCTGCCACAACCGGGAGCGGCCAGGGCTCATAGACTCGGTCGAAAGACCCCAGATTGGCATCCATGCCTCTCTGGACACAGGGTGGCCCGCCACAAGGACCCCAGGAATTGCGACTCGCCGCTTTCCTCCCGCTGTGATTCTGTGTGAGCTCTGTGTCTTGATTTGCCAACAATATACCTATGAACATACCAGTGAGGGAGGGCGAGACGATCGAGGGGTCCCGTACCACGCGGAATCGGCCCTATCCAGTGCTCAAGTGCTCAAAACAGCGACACGGCGAGCGCGATGTGTCGACCTCTGATACTCGCGTAAAACTCTGCCGTCCCTTCGGCGACGCACTGCCCGTGACAGAGATGGCGTCCCGACCGCCCGCCCGGCCGCCGCCGCGCCTCCGGGGCGATGACGAGGGGCTCTCGCCGCCACGGCGCCGCCAGCGGCCATCGGCCGACCCGGCTGCCTTCATGGCTGCGGCTCTTCTCTCCGCCGGCGTAAAGCTCGGGCCTTGAGAGATGGTGATCCGGCCAGCCGCTTGCGCCTCCGGGACGACGTCGGGGGCTTCGCCGGCAAGGCGCTGCCAGTGGGGAAGACCCCCCCCCCCTCCCCTCCCCCCCAGACTACCCCAAGTGTGCCATTGCTTCAACAACTAAGCGACTGGCTTCTTGACCACCCGGCCAGCCGTCATTTGCACCTCCGGCGGAAGATTTTTGGGGCTTCGCCGGCAAGGCGCCGCAGCGGGCATTGGCGCACTCTTTCCTGGTGGTTGCCATTGCTTCACCTCATCGGCCGGCGAGAATCAAAGCACGAGCCGTGCTACCAGCGGAGCACGCCATGGAGAAGGCATCGCGGCTTTGCACGCCCCTGACATTCCCCTGACAGCAGCGCCCCACGGCGTGGGCTGCGAGGTCACTCGGGATACCCAGGGGGCGGCGGGGGAGCACTCTCCCGCCGGAGTAGCGGGCGGTCTTCCCGCTACTCGCTCGTAGCCCACCACCTTCCCGACAGCTCCACCCGCTCGGTGACGTCCTCATCTTCTCCCCCCCTGCCCCGCCCCCCTTTCAGGCAAGGCCCTGGCCACCAAAATCACGCTCTGCGCTCCGGGAACGGGCAGCAGCGCGACGCAGTTCGAGAGCGAGCGGCGGCGGCGGCTTAGCACCAACCATGTCAGTGCAGGGGCTGGCTGCGTGGGCCCCCGCCACCAGACTCCGTCGGGCTCGCGTCTCCCTGCCCGCTGAGGGGAGCGCAGTCTGTGTGTCTATGTCTGTGTCTGTGTCTGTGTCCCTGTCGGCTCGTGTGTGTCGTGTGTGACTCTCGCAAGCTCGCCTCCCGTCGTCCATCGACTGAGTGCGAGCCATGCAGCGTGATCGCAGTGCCGCTCGCAACGTCAGGGGTCGTCCGAGGAGTCCTCTAGGCCTAGCACGAAAAAAGAATTCTTAAAATACAAGCCTCTCTCACAGCACACTGGCACGACAAGGGCGCGGACTGGCGCCGCCTGGCACAACACACCGAAAAAAGAAAGCGCTGTGCGTTGCCCGCTTCGCGCTCGTCCACTTCCCGCCATTGCCGCCGTTCGCCCATTCATGTCACGTCGAGACCTGGCCGGTCTTGGAGACAGCAACGTCATCGAAGAGGGCCGGTCCCGCCGACGCTCGTCCGT
>NW_005199781.1:0-2159 GCF_000372725.1 Emiliania huxleyi CCMP1516
GCGTCAGCCCCGGGATGGCGAGGAGAGCGCCGACCTGGTAGGTGGCGACCGCGACCTCCTTGCCCGACGGGGCCTCTGCCTTTGCGGCCTGCCGCGTGGATGCGACGGGCGGCTTGCCTTCGCCGCTGCGCTGCTGCTTCTTCTCCGCCAGCCGATCGAGCAGGTCGGCAAAGGCAAAGACTGCGTCCCGCGGCTCGAGCTTTTTGCCGGTGCTGCCCTTGCGGATCGCCGCGAGGCTCGCCGGCGCCTTTGCGGCGACGTCCAGCACCTCCTTGACGCCCTCGACGGGCGGTGCCACGGACGCGACCTCCTCGACAACCACCTTTGCCACGCGGCTGACCGGTCTGACGTACTGCTTCTGAAGCTGCTCCCACGCGCCGGACCGTTCCTTGCGGGCCGTGACAATCGCGCCGCGCAGGTCGTCCCACCCATCGTCGCGGGGCGAGAGGGTGAAGACCGTGTCTGCCGCCTCCTCTGCTGCTGGCGGCTCCGCCGCCTCAGTCGTCTCGGCGCTCGCGATGCGGCCAGCGCGATTGCAGCTCAGAGAAGGGGCGCGAGCGATCGGCGTCAGCGGCGGGGATAGACGACCGGTATGCGTCAGCGCGATGCTCAGCACCGTGTAACCCAGCATCGGCGCTCTCGTGTGCTCTCCGGGTAGGGCGAATCTTCTCAGACAGGGGGTTCCAAAACCAGACCGTTTTGATGAGTGACCGGGGAAGCCGCCGGTGGCATCTCTTTCCACCCAAGAAGCCCGTTTGGAGGGATGGGCGGCAGTGTGCGGGCGGTGAGTGCTAGTCCTCTCATCAATTTAGAACGCGGGGAAACGCCCCTCCCTCCCTTTCTTCCCTCTACTAGCATCTAGCTGTAAGCTGAGGGGCTCGCTAAACGCTCGCCGAGCTCCATGCTGTGCAACACCACCTCCTCACTAATCGTCAGGGGTGCGGAGAGCGCAGTGCACTACGGTGAGGCTGCGCAGCGGGGGCTCACCCCGCCCTGCACCGCGCTCAGCGGCGCAGGGGAGGGCGGTCGGTGGCGGCGGCGGCGAGGCCCGAGGCGGTGGCGGCGGTGGTGCGGGCGGCGGGTTGACAGGGGAGGCGGCGGGATTGACAGGGGAGGCGGCGGCCACGAGCGGAGCGGCGCGAGAAGGGGGGGGGGGCGGCGGCGAGGCGCCGGTGAGCGAGACGCCCGCGCCATCAGAGGGACGCGCCGCTGCGAGATGGAGGGCGGCGGTGACGGAGGCGAGGCGCGAGGCGGCGGCGGCGGCGGCGGCGGCGGCGGCGGCGGCGGCGGCGGCGGCGGGTCTCGGTGAGCGGCGGCGGGAGGAGGAGCGGCGGCGGCGGGAGGAGGAGCAGCGGCGGCGCTCGCTCGCTGTTGACGGGAGCGCTTTTGAGTCTGGGAGCCCATGCCACTGCGACCGGCGTGCCCGGGAACGGAGATCGCGCGCGCGCCGCCACTCACGACGCGCGCGCGATCTTCGCGGAGTCGGGTCCCCAGAGGGAAGCGGTCTTCTCGGCCGACGTCCAGCGGCGCGCAAGGAAGCAGGCGCAGCGGAGGCGGCCTAGCACCGGCTCGGCGCCGGGCGGTTGCGCTGCCCGCGAGCCGCGTCCTGAGCCTCGGCAGCGCGCTTCGCGGCGCGGCGCTCGCGCTGCTTCTGTGCCGAGAGCGGCATGATGTCTCGCCAGCTGAAGCTCGAGACTCCTCGGTATCGCGAATTCCGCAGGTCACGGGATAAGCGGCGGACGACGCGAGGCCCATATATCTTTAGATACACGTGTGCACGTATATGTCCCACCGCACCGCCATCGCCAGCTACCTCGGCGTTGGCACAGCCTTTGCTCTCTACACGCTCGACGAGGTGCTCGACCTCCGGCAGTGGCGAGTCGCGTGCCACCGAGTGAGCGCACCGAACCTGAAGTCGCCGGTGGCGCTCTCGCTCAGCGCTCGCACGCGACCGCCGCCGATCGGCGCGATGGATTGGCCCGCCGGCCGTGTGCTGCTCCAGCTCGCGCTGGAGGGCGACGGCACGACAGCGCTGTCCCCTATTCCGGCCCGAGGCGCCACCGTGCTGGAGATCGGGTCCGGGATCGGCACCGCGGCGATCGGCCTCGCGCTGGCGCTGCAGGCGGAGCGCGCCGAGGAGCACGGCGCAGCGGAGGCCT
>NW_005199780.1:0-2159 GCF_000372725.1 Emiliania huxleyi CCMP1516
ACATGGTGGGCGTCGCGGTGCCGTGCATCGACAAGATGATCCTGTGGAACCAGAAGCTGATCGGCAAGGAGTACCTCACCGCCTCGGGCAAGATCGACGGCAAGCACGCCTCCGAGTGCGTGCTGCCCTCTGCCTTCGGCCTCGACGCAAAGACGCTCGAGTTTGGCAACCGCAGCCGGACCGCCAACGGGGCGGAGAAGAAGCAGAAGACATGATCCCGGAGGGTCGGGCGGGGGGAGGAGAGGGAGGCAGGCCGGTCGGTGTACGTGATGGCCGGACGGCTCTCGGCCGGGGAGCGGAGACGGCCGCGTCGTTGGTCGTGTCCCGGTGACGGCGGGCTAGTGTCAACTGTCAAACGTCGATGGTTATTGGTATTTATGTCTGGCGTTTTTTTATTTTCTGAGGCGGACTGTGAGGGGCGGAGAGACCCGGGGGCGGCTCCGGCTGGATCTCGGCGGTCGGGTCGGCGGGGTTGGGGCGGGGTTTGCCGTCGGGCTCGGCACGCGGGGGCTAGCTCACGGCCACGGGGGGTGGGGTGGGGTTGTGGGGTGGGGATGTCGCGGGGTGGGGTGGGGCGGGCGCCGGAGAGCGGAGTGGGAGTCGGTGTGTGACTGGTGTGTGACTGCTCCTGTTTTGGCTTTTGGGTCGAATTCATTTTCTGTGTCGAGCCTGAAAGAAAGAAAAAGAAAACAGACACCCCAAACGAGGGATGGGGGAGCGGAGGACAGGCTCCCCACCTGCACGAGCAGGATTTTGGAAGGACGATCAGGGGCACCCCCAGGTGGGGCTCTGAGGGAGGGTGTAGAGGATGTAGAGTGTAGAGCGCTGCAGAGCTGTAGAGATGTAGAGCGCTGTGGAGCGCTGTAGAGCTGTAGAGCTCTACATCCGCCGCGTGACGAACTGCGTGCGTTGTAGAGCGATGTAGAGCGCGATTTTGCTGTAGAGTTTGTTGTAGAGGCTCTACAGCCAAACCGCCGGGAAGGCAGTGACTCAAAGAGGTCGAGCCGCGCTAATGGGGTGTCTCCGAGCTTACTGGAGCTCTGATGGACGGCCCTGACTATCCCTGACACACAGAGAGTCCCTCTGACGGCACACAACACACCCTATAACTGCGTCATGACCAGCCTGCCATGCGTCGCCGGTGCCGCATTCGTCGCTGTGCTTCTTTAGCAGGCGGTGGACTGTCGGCTGCGAGGACGGTCGCATTTGCGCGAGGCGAGGCGAGCATTCAGACGCGTTGGCTTGCATGCGCCATGCCTCGCGCCAGCGCGTGCGGGAGCTCCGTGGCTGAGCGTTGAGTCCAGGCGAGTTGCGCTGGCCACTATCGCTACGCCGAGCCGAGCTGACGCGCCGAGGCGCCGGCCAGTCGCAGCCGTGAGGCATTTCACGTTGTAGAGCGCCTCTACATCGCTCTACAACGCACGCAGTTCGTCACGCGGCGGATGTAGAGCTCTACAGCTCTACAGCGCTCTACAGCGCTCTACAGCGCTCTACACCTCTACAGCTCTACAGCGCTCACACTCTATCTCTACATCCTCTACACCCTCCCTCAGGTGGGGCTCTCCTGCTCCTGACAAGGGACACGACAGGCTCGCAGCGCGGTGCACGGTGGACTCCCAACTCCACTGGCGGTCTCATCTCAGTCTAGCGACCTGCCTCCAGCTTCTCACTGGCAGTCTCTCGCTGCCACAGGCACACTTACAGGGGTGGCAGGGGCGGCGGCAGGAGTCTCCTACATGCTATCCGGGCCTCGCTAGAGGTGCGTCCTGTGTGTGTCCTCGTCCTTGAGGGTCTTGAGGGGGAAGGGGAAGGAGGTGTGTGGGACGTCGTGTTTCTTTTTGCCACACGCGGACGACCCATTGTCCCGTCTGCGGGCTCCTCAGCTACCTCTCATGACGGCGGCGACGCTCGAGCTCGAGCTCGGCTCGGTCGAGGAGACGGAGCTGCTGGGTGCTCAGCTCGCTGAGGTCGTGGAGCGCGGCGACGTCATCTTCCTCTCGGGCGAGCTCGGCGCCGGCAAGACGTCGCTCTCGCGCGGCTTCCTGCGCCGCTTCTTTGCCGACCCGGAGCTGGAGGTGCCGTCTCCGTCCTACCTCATCTGCCTGAGCTACGCCGACGACGGACCGGACGGCAGCCCGGCGGGAGCGACTGCAGACGAC
>NW_005199779.1:0-2156 GCF_000372725.1 Emiliania huxleyi CCMP1516
CCGAGCACCGCTCAAACACCTCGGTGCGCCGCCGCCGCCGCCGCCGCCGCCGCCGCCGCCGCCGCCGCCGCCGCCGCCGCCCGCGTCAAATCGCGCCGACCGCTCCGCCGCCGACGCCGCCGGCTGCCGGTGCCCCGCAGGTGTGCCTCGTGCTCAAGGAGCCGGCGGGCGGCGCGATGGCCAAGGGGAAGGTGGACGCGCTGCGCAAGCTGCTCGAGGAGGAGCGTGTGGCGTACGACATCGGCGCCTACCGCGACGCGCCGGCCGGGCTGCGCATTTGGTGCGGCGCGACGGTCGAACAGGCCGAGGCGCAGCGCCTGCGCCGGCCAGCGCACGCACCCCGTTACTGGGCGCTCCGTTTGGTGCGTAGGACGACCTCCGCGTCCTCACCCTCTGGCTCAAGTGGGCGTATCAGCAGGTGCAGGCGGCGCAATAAGTGGCGTGGCGGGAGCCCCTCCGCGTTTGCTCCAGTGCCGCCGCCTCAGGGTCCACCTCTGTGTTTATCTCGATTACGCTTTATCCGCCACGCCGCGCGAGGCCGCGCGCACGTTCGCCCATCATCGCCAGCGTTGCGTTTCCCCCCCTACTTCGGAGAGGCCCTTTGGCTTTGCATGCGCCGGGAAATAATATTTTGGTTTGCATGCAATGGTGTGGAGGCGCTGAGGGTGTGAGGCGCTGCGTGCGGCTCCGGCTCAGGTCGCGGGGCATAGCTCGGGTGTAAACGGGGTCTGGGGCGGATGCCCCAGCGGCCCGCCGCAGGCGCCGCCGGAGGCCCTGGCCCGCCGCAGGCGCCGATTTTTTGGCGTTTTTGCTCAAATTTGAGATATTTCTCATCAAATTCTCATCAAAATCGAGCTCGCTACGAGCTCTCTAACTGCAGGACAGCATCTCCTCGTTGAGCCCAGCGGCGCCCGTATCGCCCACGCCCACATTCTTCTTCTTCTTCTTGCCCTTCTTGCCCTTGGCCCTTGCTGCACTTAGCCGCTCAACCTCCGCCAGCAGCGGCTCCTTGGCATGCCGCGCATTCTCCATCTGCTTTGCTTCCCACGCTGCCGCTTCCTCTAAAGCAGCGCCGCCACTAAGCGGCACAACCAAGTTCTCGCACTGTTTGCATGAGCATGTGTCTTGCTTGGCGCGGCGCACAATCCGCGCGCGGCGAGTGAGGTGCGTGAGAGCAGAAGACTCGCAGGTCGGATGGGCGGTGACGCCGTCGAGCGACGGCGCAAAGGTCAATCGCTGCTGCTGCGCAACGAGAGCGGCGACACGAGGCTGCTGGCAGCTGGCAGAGCGAATCGCGATTCCGGCGGCCGCCGTCAGCCCGCCGACACCGACGGCCGAGCTGAGGTCAAACTCCGCCACAGGTCGGACCATCCGTGCGTCAGCCATGGGACGAGACGTCTGTGTGCAGACAGCCCGCCACCCGGGCGATAGAACATGCCAGCTGCTTGCAGGGCTCTCGTGGCCCGTGGTGAATAGGGCGGGCTGCGGCGGGCGCATAAACTATTCACAGCTTATGAACACCGGGAAAACTAAAGTCTGCAGAAGAGTTCGAGTGGTCTTCGTGCTCAGAAGGATCAAGAGAGCTCTATTCACACCCTTTGTGCGTTGAAGACCACAGGCAATGCCCGTTTTCACCCAACCGACGAGTCGCTGGGCCCTCTGACCTGAGCCGCAGCCTCGGCGTAGACCGCGCGCGGCGCGCAGCGCGCTCGGTGTTTGCAGACCGCCCTGGCGGACTCGTTTACACTTCCAAGCTCAAGCCAGGCGCCGCAGGCCATAAAAGAGGAGCGCAGATTAAAATGGCGCCGCAGGCTCCCCCCGGGCCGTCCGCGCAGAGAACCTTTGTCTAAAAACAAAACAAGAAAATCGATGAGACACCACTAGGGGCTGGGGGGCTCCGATCTCCATCTCTCCAGTACTCTCCAATCTCCAGCGTCGCTACATCTTAGGCCGGATCCAGTCAGATCTCCGATCTCCATCTTCAATCTCCAATCTCCAACGTCGTCATCTTAGGCCGGATTCAGTCAGATCTCCGATCTCCATCTCCAATCTCCAATCTCCTATCTCGATTCGGGGGCCCGGGGGAGGAGGGGGGCTCAATCCTTCAGGGAGATGCGCTATGGATACATTCACAATGCAAAAGGATCTCCACCCTC
>NW_005199778.1:0-2156 GCF_000372725.1 Emiliania huxleyi CCMP1516
GAAAGGGGGAGAATCTAATGGTAAGGTCGCGCGGGGACCTTTTGGACTGACCGGACTTCCCCCCTTCCCCAGGTGGGGGCCGAGAGGGCCGAAGGCGGCCCTTGACGGTTTGCGAAGGTTCTTGCCAGCCGGCCGCCCTTCGGTCGGCGGGGGCCGGGGCCAACTCTGCCCAGGGGCAGAGTCACGCCGCCACCCCGGGCTGGCCACCCCGGCAGAGATCGCCTCCCGCATCGGCTCGAGGCCAAACCCGGGCTCGAAGCCAGCCACGTCGAACCCGACCGCCGCCGAGTCCGCCGCAAGCGCCGCCATCGCCGCCCAGTGCTCGGGCGCCAGCGTGCGTAGCGCGCACACAATCACGCCGCCCGGCAAGCCGACGGACGCAAAGCCGCGGAGCACCGCCTCCAGAGCCGACGCTTCCGACAGGCCGCGGAGCGTGTGCAGCGTCGGGCAGAAGCGGAGCTCGCAGTAGACGACGGCGTGGTCCGACGCGAGGCGCGAGCAAAGCTCGGCCGTGGCCGCCTCGAGGTCGGCCTCGGTCTGCAGGAACTGATTGGCCCAGTTGAAGAGGTTGAGCTTGTCATTGCCGGCGGCGTGGCGGCAGGACATCATGTCATCGCTGAGGAGGCCCGGATCGCTCTTGGCGGCCACGGCCCACTCGCTGAAGGTGGCGAAGCGAGGGTGCCGCACGAGCGGCGAGACGACGCCGAGCGCAGGCATGCGCTCGGTGCAGAAGGCGTCGGAAAGGGAGCCGTCCAGGTGCAGGTGCAGCTCCGCCTTGGGCAGCCGCCGCGCGAGACTGGCAATCTCCGACGCCTTGTCCGCGGCGAGGCTTGTGGCAGCAGAGAACGCGGCGGCTGACGGCATGCGGCGGCCGACTCGCGGCTGGGGCTGGCGAGGCACTTCCAGCCGGCGAGCGACCCTAGTTTCGCACTGTGCTGTGAATCTGTCTCTCACACCCTCACTGTCGTCGTATGCGAGGTTCTTGTTTTCTTATCACCCTATCTGTGAACGCTGCTGGTTGGCGTCGGTTGCGCAGCACCCCGTCCCCATCCAGGTTGTTGGTTGCTGCCCCAGGTCCCGCACTATGTAGTGCAATGCCCCGTTCTCTGGTCATGCTTGAGCCTCTTGGCGGCCAGCTCGAGCAACTCCCCCTTGGTTGGTGTCGGGTCGCGCAAGCAACCTTTTTGCCGACCTCCGAGCCCAGATAGCGCACCGTGATCCTCGTCGGCATCCGTGCGGGGGCGCCCTGCTGCCGGCCCCTGGCGGCCCGCCACGTAGGTGCGACGTGCCCGCCGAAAATCGGTTCAAACGACGTTCATTCACAGCCTTATTATTGACAAGAAAATACGTCCTATGGCGCTATGCGCTGGTCTGTGAGAGGTTGAGGTGCGAGCCCTGGAGGCCCTGGGGATGGGGTGAGACTACCCGCGGGCCTAGAAGGCCCGCGCGCAGGGGGGTGGGACATTGAGACCGGTCATGAATGAGTGCGCGACACGCATGTTGCGTTCACAGCGCCAATTTGGCCCCAGCTCTTCGGCTCGCTCGACGCTCCGCTCGCCGGCGAGTTGGTTGGTTGCTGGCATGACGGTGGCCGGGCATCCTGTGGGGTTCCTGTTTTCTGTCTTTTTTTCTGGCGCGCACTAACCCGCCCTCCCGCCGCCGCCGCACCCACCCAGGAGGCCCGCACCGCCTCGCGCTCCCCCGCAGGCGCAGCGCCCCGACCCCTCCCTGACAACCGCCCCCGAAAGCGAAGCCCGCGCCCTGCGCGGCCACCCAACCGATTCTGACTCCGACCCCAGGGCCTAGGCGGCCCGCCATGAAATCTAGCCGTGTGTGCTCCAGCAGCCAGCACTCCAAGGTGCCAAGAGAACAAACAAGGGCACAACAAACAACAGACGACAGGGAATAACGTACGAGGCTAGAGCACTGCTCCGCCTCTAGCAATATCGCCGGCCGCAAGGCACGGACAATACCGGGTGAGGACAGGCAGAAAGAAAAAGAAATTGCGCACCCTGGCAAATTCTGCACCGAATGCATCTCGCGATGGTCGGGCGTGTTTTCGTGTTCGCTCTTCTTCAGGCGACGTCCGCCGTGCTGCTGACCCCCTCTGCGACGCGGCCTGCGCTCGCGCCTGCGCGGTCGGCCGTTGTTGCAAA
>NW_005199777.1:0-2156 GCF_000372725.1 Emiliania huxleyi CCMP1516
GCGCCCCTGGCCCCTCTGCTACCGCCGTCCGCCTGCGAAGCCGACGTCGGCCAGGTACGGGGTGCCCGCGACTGAGAGCTGGCCCGAAAATGGCGTGGCGGCCGACACCGGCCACTGCGGGAGCGTCACGAGGAGCACGAGGTGCCCGAGCGGCTGCGGATCGCCCGGCGGCTTGTTCCAGCGGACCCGCGCGAGCATCGGCGTCACGCCAAACCCCAGCGCGCGGAGCGCAAAGCAGAGCAGCAAATTGTTCTCAAAGCAGTACCCGCCGCGGCCGCCCGCCACCATTTTCGCTTCCAGCTCCATCGACTCGAGCGAGACGGGCAAGTTCCGCTTGAGGACGATGTCCAGATTCTCAAACGGGATTGTGCGGGAGTGCGCCGCCATGATGTCGCGCAGCAGGATGAGGCCGTCTTGGTATCGCTGCTCGTCGGTGGGTGCGGGCAAGCCGATCCGGTTCAGGTACGAATCGATGTCGAAGAAATCGGACATCGGGCCGGCTTAGCGGCGGGTGCGAGGCGTGGACTCGCGGAGGGCGGCAAAAGAGCGAGGCAGGTCAGGTCAGGTCGCTCTTTGATGAGAGCGAGGCAAGTCACTGTCAGGTCAGCCGGCGTTGACAGCGGCTTGAAATTGAAGAATTCTTCCGCGCTCTCTCACAGCGGACCATGGCTCGTGCACTACAGGTAGTGGGGAAGGCAGCCTCGATTGCCATACAGACATGGGTGCGAAACAACGACAAGACCAAGGCACGGGCAGAGGAACGAGAGAAGAATATAGGGTGGATAAAGCGCCTGTTCACGGCATGGAGGGTGAGCCACACCGAACGTACCGAACGTAGAGCCGAGCGGAGGGAAACGGGGGAAGACGACCCCGAGGAGGACGAACCAGTGGAAATACCGTTGTCAGCCGTCACGATGCACCCGAAGGGGACCCCAGCGCCGGCATCATCCGTGAAGGCACAAGTGTTCGAAGAGAGAGTGGACCTGAGCAATGATATGACTGGGTGGCAAATGATCGCAGTGGGCGTCAGAAGACTCGTCCTTGCGCGAGGAGAGCTCGATAGACTCGAGGGGCCAGGATATGCAGCGAGGAGGGCGGAGCTGCGCCGAAAGGCGAAAGAAGCCGCGAGAACAAGGGACCGGCAGGCGGCGGCGGCGTCGCAGAACGAGACAGAGGAGAGCGACGCGACAGAGGAAGAAGCGACAAGGGAGAGCACGACGAGAAGGGGGCGACCGCGAGGTGGCACGAAGGTCGCAGCGAGAATCGGAGAGAGACTGCGAAGAGAGATAGGAAGAGGCGGACGCCCAAGGGTGGGCGACGGCTAGTGCACCACACCCCTCTCCTTTAAATCCCTGTGTGGTGGCGGCGTGCCGTCCTCCCATCCCTCCCTTACGTTGTCCGTTTTCTTTCTTTCTTTCTTATTGCTTGAAACATGATGATCGCATGTACTGCGATGCTCACAAAAGCGCGCACACGCCGCAAACGACAGAGAGCGATACTCCCTGTGCGCGGAACGGACACCGCGGAGCGGGGAAGAAGCCGCGCGGCGGCGCGCGAGGCGGTGTGTGTGCAGCACGCATGCCGCTCCCTCTCTGCGCTCTCATCGCCACAGCTCTCGCGTCGGCGGCTCATGCGGCGATGGCCTCCTTGTCCGCGGGCGGGCCGATCGAGTCCTTGATCTTGTCTGGGATGTATGTATGTGGCTCGGGTCCCAGATGTTGTTTGAGATGTCCTCCTCGATGGCAGCCTTCCACTCGGGGTTCTTCTCGAGGATGGAGGCGATGGTGAGCGAACCGCAGGCAAGGTCGAGAGAGAGAGGGAGGGAGAGGGAGGCTCTACCCGCCTCTCTACTCTACACTCTAGTACTCATCAGACAACTCCACTTCTTTGCACTCGTAATTGCGCGCCGTGCGGGGGAGGAGCTTTCCACCAGCACAAGAGAGTCGGCTCTAGGGGGCCGCTTTTCGTGGCGTGGATGTTAAGTTGCCCGGCTTACATGGAATTCGCTTTGTCTCAAAATTCTCTGAAAGAAAAGTCGGTGTAAACGTTTACACACGCACGCGGACCGTGTTCATGTTCCTCCATTGCGCTCGCGCGCGTCCCCTGATTCGCGAGCTTCCCTTGGCACGAGGTTTCGAGCTTTCCTTGGCACGAGG
>NW_005199776.1:0-9083 GCF_000372725.1 Emiliania huxleyi CCMP1516
GTTGCAGGAGAGTACACCAGCCATCACTTTAGTTGGTATAGTACCCCAACTTCACCCGGCGCGTGATTGTTTTTAGTTTCCCATAAGTAGGGTAGGTAGGTAGGTAGGTAGGTAGGGGCACCGCAGTGGCCGGTCAGGTTTTCCCAGAATTTCAGCATGCTGGTTGCTGGCCGCCCCAAGTCCAAGCAAAAAGAATACACAGCTGCTGAGTTGTTTTTTTACACTCTTTTTCCTCTCTCACGTGCATTCGAGGAGGACTGTGACCGGGTTTGCGATGAGACTGAGGGGTTGGTCGGGGTTTATAGTGCTGTAACCGACCGCCTCTCTCATACTACATGTAACACCCACCTCGCGAGCCGATCTCCGAAAGTGGCTCCTGTCCTCCTTCGCAATGTGCATGAGCGATCGCGACCGCGAGGTGGTGCGAGAGGCGGCGCGGGAGCGGATCCGCCCGGTGGAGGAGGCGGGCGGGGGAAGATGATTGATGGAATGGGACTGGGGGAGTGAGCGCGGCTCGCGGTCGGTTGCCGAGTCCTGCCATCCCCCGTGTCGCGGAAGAGCGAGCCGGCTCGGGTTCGAGTTCTGAGGCTGTCCATGCTCGGTGGATCTGTCTTGTCCTCCCCCCGACATGGCACGCCAGAGTGTCCCTTGTAATGCAATAGCTTGTGATGCGAGAAGCGTGCGTTGTGTTCTTGTGTTTTTATCCGCTTTCCCTCTGGCTCGACGAGCGGCTGGGTTCCAACTTTTTGCGGGATATGGTATGGTAGGGTCGCGGCCCAAAGGGTGGGGGGGTATGGTCCTGGCCGCCCAAGACTAGCCCTCGCCAGGGGTGGGGGGGTGTGTATGGTCCCTCGGCCCCTCCCTCTACTGCCGCCGCCGAGCCCGCAGCGCCATGAGGTAGGAGCACGCGCCCGTGTCGCGGAGCTGCTGCAGCTGCTCCACGCTTACCTCCACTCAACCAGGTCTTGCATGCCTCGCAGTAGACCATGCGGAGATCCTCGGGCCGGTTCTGAGGAGTCCCCGCTCCAGTGACCAATGTATTACCGCGGGCATGCCCCATCCGTGGGTGGTCACCCGAGCCGGTGCATAGAAGGCGTGGGCGAGGCCGCTGCGGTCCTACCGGATCGATCTTGTACATTTTTGGTCGCCTCACGCGACCGGCAGTCGTCCGGACGTGCAGAACTCCGAGCCGGGCAAGCCGTTGGGCTACAATGCACAGGCACCACACCGTCCCAACCCTCATCAAAACACCTGCCTGATGATGGTCGCAAAATCCGTTATCAGCGTAAATCGAGCTCGCCAGCATCCTTGCGGCGACGAAGCGCTGCGGGAACATCGCCTGTCAGTTGGTTGCCGGACAAAAGAGATAGCTTCTCCAACACTGTGCATTGGCCCAGCGCCTCAGGGATCGGACCTGTCAGCAGGTTGTTGTGCAGGTAGAGCCTTCTCAGTGCTCTACATGCGCCAAGTGCCTCTGGGATAGAACCTGTCAGTTGGTTGCCGTCCAAACCCAGCTCCTCCAATGCAATACACTTGCCCAGTGCATCAGGGATTGGGCCACTGAGCATGCATGCATCCATGTACAGAACCTGCAGCTGGGCGCCAAATCCGACAGCTCGCTCGAGAACACCCCATGCACCTGAAGCTGTCACCCTGCTTCCTGCCAGCTCCAGCCGAAGGTCAACGAGCGTCAGTGGCAGCGATGAAGCCAGTAGGCGCACCATATCGTCGTCACAACGCGTGCAGTTGCGCAGTGACAACGACAGTTTGCGAAGGCCAGAGCTGGCCACTTTTGCTGCCACCGACTCCATGTCATCTCCCTGCTCAAGCAGAAGCCGCCAAGACGCTGCAGCAAATGCGCCGTGTAGCCGTGCGTTCGTCGCATCATAGGCAGGGCAGCCCTCAAGCACGGGCGCCTCGAGCGCGTCGCCACGTCGTCCAGCCATATAGTTGAGGATGTGCGTCTGATCCCTGGCGTACGATGCCTGGCCGGCTTGGACATGGATCCCAAAACTGCGCCGCATACGATCAGGCGGGAAGGACGCCTGTCGACGTGCCTGTGCTGCTGCCTCGCCTGCATCTGCTGGGCATAGTCCACTGGTGAGGCCGACCGCGCGTAGATTCCGCACAACTGGAAGGCGCGATAAGACCATGTCCCAGGTCACCGGCACACCAGCCTCTTGCGCTGCTGCTTGTGCTGCTTTCCACGCCTCCTTTTTCCTGCCCATATCATATGCCTCGCATGCCTCCGTTGCTGTGTACACTTCGTACTTCTCGTGGTTGAGGCCGAGGAAGATCTCCAGGCAGCACCAGATGCGCGTGTAGGAGACTACCTCCTCGTCGAGCACGGTGACGACACGCCCCTCTGCCAGCTCAATCGCCTTGACAAACGAGCTCTCTGATGGATCGGCAGTCACAGCGCTGTCGAGGTCGTGCTGGTTGTTGGCATACGCGCACACCCAGTATCTGGCATCGTCGCCAAGCTTGTGGTCGGCCGCGTGCTGCTCAAGGCAGCGAAGGAAGAGATAGACCGGCTCACCCCACCAGTGGCTCACAAACCACTGTGGGATCTGCGGCCCGCTTGACACCATCTCGACATAAGAGCAGCGCTGCCGCTCAGTCGCCGGCTTGATGACGTACTTCGTTGCATCATAGAGCGTCACCCGCTCTGGCGTGAGCAGTACGCCCTTGATATTAGTCCACTGCTCAGCCTCGCACCGCCGCTCAATGTGCGCATAGACTGCACGCAGCTGGCGAAGGGTGAGCGCGCGCTCCTCTGTCTTCACAATCGAGCAGCCACCACCACGTGGTCGCAGATCACCAAACAAGTCACCAGGCACCATCTCAGGCAGCGCCGGCACGCTCTGGGCTCGACCTTCGTTGATGAGGCTCAGCCCGCGACGGCGTGCACGTGCACGGTAGAAAGGCTCAAGGTACCGGAGTTAAGAACTCTTAAAATGTGACTGCATCAGAGATGGGACCGCAGCGATTCGTGAAGGGGGAGGCCAGCCTCCCCCAAACCCCCTCCGGTGAGCGAGGGGAGTGCCCCTCATCCGCTACGCTCCTCCCCCTATGCAGTCTTCCGTAAGGGGTTGGCTGCGCCAAAAAGATTCGGGGGCCACCTAGCCGCACTCTCATGTCCACGAGCGGCGTACAATCTCCGGAGTTTCAGGCGAGCATGCCCCACGGGCTGCGAGCCGGCCGCGAGGGCGGCGGCGTCGCGATGGCGGCATGGCGCAAGCCAGCTGCCAGTGGCAGCCTAGCTAGTGGCAACGAGAGTGTCGGCGAGCGGCAGTGACGGCGACGGCGATCGAGCCAGAGCAGCATGGGTCCGTCTGTCTCTCCGACGAACGCCGCCTGCCATCCCAGGGAACCCTCCCACCCGGCACAGTCTTCAGTCTATGGTGGCCGCCTCGATACTGCAGCGGCACGACCATATGAGCAGCACCGACCTGTGACGCAGACTGTCCCATGGAAGCGGTGCGGCAGCGCCAGCGCGTGTGCAGCGCGGCCATCGCGTACCAGCGCAGTCTCGCTCCACGCTGGCTGCCCTGCTCGTTGCGGCTCGTGCCGTCGCTCGCTGGTCCTCGTGCGCGCCGCCGGACCTGTGCGTGTCTGGACGGCCGCGACGATGAGCGCTCCCCCCCGCCACCGCACACACGCGCGTTCGCAGTCAGCGCCTGCCGTAGGGTAGCG
The DNA here is from genome assembly GCF_000372725.1 of Emiliania huxleyi CCMP1516. NCBI lineage: Eukaryota > Haptophyta > Isochrysidales > Noelaerhabdaceae > Emiliania > Emiliania huxleyi. The sequence goes on from NW_005199776.1 coordinate 3,697, forward strand.
GCGGCGCGCGCGGAGCGTCCGAGGGCACCCAGCACCAACGCCTCGGCAACCATTGCCTCAATTCCGCCAACGCCACCCACCGCCACAACGCCGCACTTGCAGCCGTCCACCGTGCGCTCACCAGCGTCACGAGCGACGCCCTGCCAGTTGGCTCGATCCAGCTGGCCGACAAGGGAGACGGGACCCCCGCCTCCAAGGCTGAGCGGAGGGGCTACTACGCCCACGTCAACAAGGGACACATCCCAGACTTGATCCGCTTTGGCTCCACGACCACGTGCTGGGAGTTCAAGTGCTACACTCCGTTCCTCCCCTCCGGCGCAAAGGGCAACGGCTCTGCTCGCTGCGGAGGCGCCGCCTCCCGTGCCGACGGGCACTTCATCGCGCTTGGCAACACTGAGGAGCACCTCTCCGTCGTCGTTCTCGGCCACCCCCAACGGGGTGACCCGGACACGGAGGAGCAGTTGGACCGCGTCAGCGGCGACGGATGGGTGGCAGCGAAGGACGGCGATTACGCTGACGCCCTCACCAAGGGTCACACGGTCATCCTCCTCGTGACCGAGTCGACCGGAGCATTCTCCGCCGACCTCGATCGCGTCCTCCGCCAGCTTGCGAGGACCGCACGCGCCAGTGGGTCCATTGACCACACGCCGTATGGCACCTCTCGCGCGTCCACCCGCTCACACTACACCTTCCACTCCGCCGCCATCTCCGCCGCCATCGTCACCGCCGACGCCCTCACCATTCAGAACTCGGCCGCCGCCCTCGGCTTCGAGCTCACCCTCGACCCTCGCGATCTCGCCCGGCGCTCGTCGGGTCGGCCGCCATCGCGGTCGGCGCCACCACCTCCTCCCGCCCCCCCCGCAGCCACTGCCGCGCGGCTGCCAATGCGACCGACCCCACCCTCCTTCCCCGACCCCGCCCTAAACGCCCCCGACAGCGAAGCCCGCGCCGCGCGCGGCACCCCCACCGACTCTACCTCCGACCCCAGGGCCTAGGCGGCCCGCCATGAAATCTAGCCGTGTGTGCTGGCGTCCGGGTCCCAGCGGGTTTTCACGTAACAAGTACACACAGGGTCTGCGATGAGTACCAAGCCGAAGCCACGGATTCTGGGATCCCGCGTTTGCGTCCCGCTCCGATGCAGACCGGTCGAGGAGCGGGACGCGCTCCCTGCTACTCCTCGCTCTTCTTCCCCTCGGGTCGCAACTCGAGGGATGTCGAGGTGTTACAGTGCCGCACGCGCATGCTGGCCAGCGGATGCGTCGCCATTACTCTGGTTGCCATATTCGCCTCGCTCGCCATTCCTTACCTCTCTGGCGCATTCCGCATCGCGTGTGTCTCTCCGTGCTATGTGCTCGTCTTAGGAGCCTCGCAAGCCAACGCATCGCCAAAGTGGCTGCGCAACTCGACTTGCATCGCGCTCGTCCCGATCCTGCCTGTACTCATAGACTACATCTGCCGCGTAGAAGCGGTGGACATTGACCTGGGAGAAGACGACAAGGATACGTGGCTCGAGGAGCAGCTCGAGGACGACCTCGAGGAGCATGCGGTCAACCATACGGATCTGCACCTACTCGAGGCGTCGATGCTGGCCGACCTGCTGCTCATCTGCGGTTCCTTCGTCCTCGCCGAAGCATCGCAGCGCCTCGCACGGGAGCGCCTCGGCAGCGCTGGAGCCCAGCCTGCATGGATCTCCTCCCCGTTTGGGTTCCGCAGTGTCTCCACCTCATCCTCAGAGCGACTCTCGGACCGTGCGTCCGATGACGATGGCGCCGCGGCCTCCCGCTCCTCGCCTGCCACGGTGCGCCGCGGGGGAGTTCCTCCACTTGCCAAGCTGCAGCCACTCACCGGCCATCCGTCGCAGCCCTGCGTGACGCCGGCTACTCGATGGCTGCCGACGGCAGCTCGCCGAGCGCGATGGCGCGAGGGGGCTGCGCGATTCGCCTTCTCGCCGCGACACGACGTCCGGGGCCGGCTAAGGCTCCCCGCAGGCCGCCTTCGCTCGCCACTTGCACTTTCCTCGCCCACGCGCACGCCGGGAAAGCCTTCGCCACCGCCAAGATGACGCCCTTGTGTGTCTCTCTGAGCTTTGCGTTGGCAGAAATCGCACACAATACCAAAACCTTCGTCAATACACCACTATTTTAAGAATCGCGAGGAGTGTGCGCCACTCTGCTGGGTCGCGGCGACCATCTTCAGCGTCACCTTCCCTCGGCGCCACCTCCGCCAGCCTCATCCTCTGCGACGGTGTCCCCCTCCGTCGCGGCGGCTGCCTGCGGCGCTACTGCTATGCTGCCCAACGAGGGCGGTCTGGTCCCGTCGGGGCGCGCGCCCATATCGAGCCGCGCCATCGCCGAGGCGACCAGCCAGGGCTTCTGCCGGTCCTCGACGGCGTCTCCGTCGGCAGCAGTGAGCGAGTCGGTCGGCGGCGGGTGCAGCTCCTCGAGCGACGTGGAGAAGACGCTGCCGATCGCGGCGCCCTGCCCGGACGTGGCCGCCAGCACCGGGTCCTGCGTGTCGCCTACAGGAAGGTTCCAGGAAAGGTCCAGGAAAGGTCCAGGAAAGGTCCAGGAAGAGGGTCCTGCGTGTCACCTCCGCCCGACGGGTCGCTCTCTGCGTCCGCGTCGAAGACCTCGAAGCCGCCGCTCGACACGGGGTGCTCCAGCCCGAGCAGCGAGGCCTATGGGGTGTGTCGTGGACGTGTCGTGGACGTGTCTCGGACGCCGGGGCGGCCCAGCCCCAGGGAGAGGAAGGCCGCCGGTCGCTCCGCCGCCGGCGGCTGCCGCGGCGGCGGCGGCGGCTTTGCGCGGTATGGCGCCGGCTCGAAGCCGGGCTCGTGTATTGCGAGCAGCACCTGGTCGGGGGGAGGGGGGGGGGTTTTAGGGGGCGGGGCGTGGGGGGGGGGGCCGGAGGTCCTTGCTTTGGACGGGCACGTCAGCCTTTCGCGCGGCGTGCGGCGTGCGGCGTGGGTCGGGTGTTTCGGGGGTCGGGAGTTTGGGGGGGGGTCGGCGTTGTGGTGGATTGGGGGTGGAAGGGCTGAGGCACATCGCGGTCGCTGTCGGCGCGCAACGCCTCCGCCATCCGCGCGACGAGCGGGTGGCTAGCGAGCTCGGCGCTCGGCAGCAGCAGCTCCTTTGTCAGCCGCGCGACGAGCAGCCGCACCTGGCGCGTCGCGGACGCGTCTCGAGGATGCGTCCCCCGACGGTGCTGCCTCTCGGCTGCCTCCTCTCGGCTGCCTCTCGGCTGCCTCTCGGCTGTCTCCCGGCTGTCTCCCGGCTGCCTCCCGGCTGCCTCTCGGCTGCCTCCCGGCTGCAGCCCGGATCCTCGGCGTGCTCTCGTCTCCGGCGTCTCGGCTAGCGCCGCGCGTCTCGGCTAGCGCACGCGGCCCTCCGCGAGGGTGGCGCCATATCTCGCCCATATCTCGCCCATATCTCGCCCATATCTCGCCCATATCTCGATGCACGTTTGGCACGCGGTCCTCCGCGAGCGTGGCGAGCTCGGCGAGCAGATGCTCCCTCGTCAGCTGCGGCGGCAAGTCCGCCACCAGCGAGGTGCAGATCTGCACACAGTTCGCGCGCCTGCCCACGCCCGCAGCGGGGGGTGAAAGAGACGGGGTCTGCACAGCGACGGCACGGGGCCTGCAACGCTGCTGGCGCGCCGGTGGCACGAGGCGGACGAGGCCATGTTGCAGACCATCCGCAGGAACGCGGCGAGCGGCGAGGCATCGGCGAGGGGCCTGTCCGCGAAGGAGCCCCTCATTCCCCCCCCCCCCCCCTTTACTAGGTGCGGCGAAAGCGGCGGCGAGCGGCCTCGGCTCGTCGGCAAACAGAGAGGCGAGCAGCGCGCCGACCTGTTCACAGCCAGCCCTGTGAAGCGAGGCTGCGTCGCGGCGGCGCCGCGCGGGCGGGGGAAAGGGGGGGGGGCTGTCTTTCCTTGTGCGTGCGTGTGGGTCGAGCGACCACAGGGAGTGGCACACACACCGACATTGACTCGACGAGTGATGGACATCAGCGAGACCCAGCCACACAGTCTCACACACACACGCGCGCGCGCGACACGAGGACGGGGGCGAGCTCTCAGGGGGCGCGCCAAGGAGAGGAGAGGAGAGGAGAGGAGAGGAGAGGAGCAGGAGCAGGAGAGGGGGAAAAAAAAAGGAGGACGGGGGCCGAGCTCTCAGGGGCGGCGCCAACCTTTGCCATCGCCGCGATCCGAACCTAAGGGAAGGTAAGGCAAACCTCTCCACACACACGAGGTAGTGGGGCAAGGGGGGGGCGACCCTCGCGTCTCCACGTCTAACGACAGGAGCCCCACGGCATTCAAAGTGCAAGGCCCAGTGCGCGTGGGTGAGCGGTGTGTGTGATGCGAACCTCGGCCACGGAGTCAGTGGCGAGATATGGGGAGATATGGGGAGATATGGGGAGATATGGGGAGATGCGAACCTCGGCCACCGAGTCAGTGGCGAGATATGGGGAGATATGGGGAGATATGGGGAGATGCGAACCTCGGCCACCGAGTCCGTGGCGAGATATGGGGAGATATGGGGAGATATGGGGAGATATGGGGAGATGCGAACCTCGGCCACCGAGTCCGTGGCGAGATATGGGGAGATATGGGGAGATATGGGGAGATGCGAACCTCGGCCACCGAGTCCGTGGCGAGGTCGAGCGCGAGCGGGACGAGCGACTCGACGGCCGCCTGGCGCAGGAGGAGCGAGCTAGGCCGAGCTTGTCCGAGCTTGTCCGAGATTGTGTCCGAGATTGTCCGAGCTTGTCCGCCTCGCGCGGGAAGAGCGGGCCGATGTCCGCGAGCTGCAGCGCCAGCGTGTGCCGGAACCTCCAGTTGTCTGTCTCGGCCCGCATCTCGACGATGGCGCCGAGGTACTTGTGGCGCGCTTCGGGCGAGAGGGCGCGCAGGAAGGGCGCGATCGACGCGACCACGCCAACCTTGACCTCGTCGAGGTCCTTGAGAAAGTAGTCGAACGTCGGAACCAGCTCCGACTCGGTGAGCCCGCTGCCGAGGATGGACGCCTGGTTGCGGCCGACTCGAGCTCGGGCCCTCTCCGGCTCGGTGAGCCATCTCGGCGGATCTCGGAGGATCTCGGCGGATCTCGGCGAATCTCGGCGGATCTCGGAGGATCTCGGCGGATCTCGCCAGCTCGTGCATGGCGCACGACAGCGTGCGCCGGACCTTCCACTGCATGTTTGTCGTCAGGGTGCGGAACGCCTGGGGAAACAGGCGGGGGGGGGGGGGGGGGTCAAGGTGAACCTCCGGGTTGGGGTTTGGGTTTTGGGGGGGGATGGGGGGGGGGCTTTCCAGGGGTTGGGTTGGGGGAAAAGGGTTTGGCCCCTTTCCCGGGTTGGGGTTGGGGGTTGGGGTCTGGGCTTCGGGGT